>NW_025947462.1:18533-260703 GCF_000764305.2 Hyalella azteca
AGAACATCCAGTTCACCCAGAACATTCAGTTCACCCAGAACATTCAGTTCACCCAGAACATTCAGTTCACCCAGAACCTGCAGCTGATGACTAGTGTTCTCTTTTTTCGAATCTAAATAAATTTTCACGGTTTAAAAATTTAACAATGAAGGCAACGACAATAAATTCGATGGTCAACTTTTGAGGAGCTTGAAGATTTGAGTAAAATAAAGAAAATAATATGTGTAAATTGGAACTAATTAGGGAAACTAATTAGTGTAAATCAGTTATATATTCTTGAAAACTAATTATTATATGGACATTTTTAGGAGTGATTTCAAAGCAGAAGAGTTTAACTCGTTGTAAAAACCTAAATTGCGATCTGAAATAAATTAACAATTTTAGTTTAGTAGAAGTTTAGTTATTTTTTAGTTAATCATAATATCCGTTAGTATATTATAGTATTAGTTTTAGGTATATAATGATGATATAGTAGTTTAGTAGTTCGTTTATAGTGAGTGTGTGATGCTGCTGCTGAGAGGTCAGATATATTTTTGGTAATATATAACTGATAACCAGAAATACATATATATTTTATATTGAAAAAATTATATTAATATACATATATACGGCCCATAAATAAACATATAAATATTTAAAAAATATATATTACTATACATATGTACGGGATACAGAGTGACGGTATACGGGTGATACGGGTATTCAGTCGGTATTTAGAGGTATTTACTGGTATTTGTTTGGTATTTATCGGTATTTACTGGTATATGGTCTTCTGTGTGAATAATGACAAAGATTTCAAGAGTTTTTCGATGGTAAACCGATATTTTATAGCAAGACTCCCATTCACGGCAAAAAAACAATGTTTTATAGTCAGCTTCAAGAAATTGCCGCTGAGGACAAGCATTTTTCATCTAAAAATTTACATTTTAATCACTTCGCCCCCAGCCAGAGTCAGACCTCAGCCGGTGATCTCAAATGCTGGTCATGAAAAAATGGGCCTTGCATTCCCCAATTAAAATCATTCATCACTTGAAAATTGATTTATTTATTCCTATTAAACAAGTTTTCTAATCCATGTTTCTGCAACTACGTAAGAAACATTTTAAGGCTCTTCTCCAGAATGATTTTTTTCAAAATTATTAATCTAAAGATTAAAAAAATTCAAAAAATTCGGAACATTTTTCAAAATTATTAATCTATATATTCGAAAAATTCGAAACATTCCTCGAAACGCTAAACTCGTCAACAAACTCTTATAATATTTTACATCAATTGTTTTTTTTTCATAAGACAACTAAACGAAATTTTATTCTACGTCTATTGTACGACAGTGTATCATTTGGTATGTGGGGATAGTGTCAAATACCAAGTACAAAGCTTGTAATAAAAAGTATGTAGTACATGGTATATATAAAATATATAGTACAGTGCATAGTATTGTATGGAGTAGAAGACTGGGCCGAGTTTGGCCGTTACACGTAGCGGCCTTAGTATTTTAAGTCATTTAAGGGGAGCGTCTGGGTGGTGAAAAAACTTTTTTGTTTACGGACGGATCGTTTTGAAACTTGGCACACATATGTAAAACAGAATTCTAAGACTTTTTTGTTCGTGTAAATTTTTCAAAAAAAATAAAATAAAACGTGAAATTCTTAGAAAACGGCCAAAAAGGGGGTACCGTAGATAACTATCTCCTCCTAGGATTTTGAAGCTACAACATCGAGACGGATATCATTCGATGCGTAAGAACCATATCTATCGATTCGTCGTAGCTTTTTTCGAATTTTGAATTTTTTGTTGCTGTGGGAGCATTTTTCCCAAAAATTTCGAAAAATTTTCGCTTTTTTCTAATTTCCGCCCCCTTTTTCAAAATATTTTCAAAACTATAACGAAATTTGAAAAAAGCTTCGACGAATCGACAGATATTCTAATTACGAATCGAATGTTATATCTCCCATTGCTGTAGCTTCAAAACTCTAGGAGGAGATAGGTTTGCTGTGACAAAAAGTTACCTTTTCAGGACAGCGCGACAAAGTCCCGCGCGCATAGGAATAGCCACTCAATGCAGCAAGGCTACGAAACTAAGCGTTACTGGAGCTTGATTCCAGTCAAGGATGGTGGGAGCGACTGCTAGCACACACCACCCCGTAGGATACCAGTCGGGCTACTGAAGCTCGGCTCTAGCAGTCAGTCTATTTATAGTGCTCGGCGGCTAATTTCCCCTATCTAAGTTGTTAAAGAACTCCCCCACCTCCCTCCCTTTCATGATCTGCCCTGAACGCATAAATCAACGTACAGAGATGGTTTTGGTACCGTTGGATAGCTTAGAATGTAAGATTTAAGATGAGACTAAAAACCGGAAAAGCCAAAATTTCGATTTTGGACCCAGACGCTCCTCTTAATTCAATGTAATCAAATGTATTTATTCCATACATACATTCAATGAATTGTATTTTGAAAATATATATTTAATATAATGTATTTTGTGAGGCCCACACCGTCCTTGCTGTGAGGCCCACACCGTCCTTGCTGTGAGGCCAATCTTTGTATTATTACGAGCTGGTAATTAAAGCGAAGACTTCCTGAACCTGCGGCAGCAACGAGCTTCAAGTTGCGGGTCCATCGTGTAGTATATTGTGCCGGTCAGGCTGTAAAATTAACTGGAAAATTGGGCAGAAGCAGTGGGTAGATTAAAATCAGTACAGATCAAATTACGAGCTTCATTGGGACAAATGCTTACAATAATTTCACAAAGCTGACTATCGACTCTCAATTGAGTGATTTAGTTCTCTATAAGTTTCGAATGTTACAATTTAAACCTCAAAATAGTGAAATAAAAAAGACAAAATGTAATTGCATAGGAATAGATGACTCATTATTGGAATAAATATTTGATGGCTAACTAAAGTACTTTTAGGAGATTGACCCATCCATCATCCGCTAAATGAGAGACGAGATAAATATTAGGGATCTAATAACATTCGAAATAATAAACTTGTATTTTTTATTATAACTATAAGATAACTATAACATAACTATAGTTCTCGATATGAATGAGTCAATTAGTTCCAACTATGAGCCTATGAGGGTTTTCTGCTGGGAACAAACATTTCTTGCAAGCAGTTTATTATTGACTTTATTTTTTAATTAACTTACACCAGACGCAAGTCCGATGTGAGCTGCTGGCCTCCAGAGCTCGTCAGGATATAATGAATTTTGTGCGCGATTTTCTTGCTTGCGAAGAGCAAATAAAAAATGTTCGGTGTGAGATGGAGGAAGAAAGGAACTATAAGTGGAGATAAATTATATATAGATGATAATTTTATAATAAAAATTGATATCTATATCAAAGTCATATCTGTCACTGCCAGCGAGGCAAAATTAGGCGAAGAATTATGAATATTTTAATTCATGACGAAGGGATTGCTTCGTTTATAATTTCGTATGAGCGATCTTGTTAAGTTTAGGCTCGTACCGTTTTCTATTCTATCGGAATTATCTGCAGAAAACTATTAAATAGGATGGACTAAAACTTTCTGTATATCAGAAAATAATCCACGTTTATAGAACTCGATATAGATATTTGTCATTTGGCAAGACGAGTTGTTGTTGATCAGATAAAATAAACAGAATTACTTGAAAAAATGTTCATTCCTGAGAAATACAAGCTCGACCAACCTATACGTACGATAATACCTATACTATAACAATACCTAATAGCCTATATACTATACTGTGCTATATCTCTCTTATAAAAAACAGTATAATTTCTATCACAGCCTATAAAATGGGCACGAATAAGTTCATACGCAAGCAATATTCAGTTCAATAAACATTTATAGCTTAGCTTACGATATATTATTTTATATGTCAGTAATTAGTTTATGTGAATGTTTAATTTCAAGTAAATATCCATTTTACTGTTTACGTTCCCTATTCAAATTTCAAGGAAGCAAAGATAACTTGATTTGAATTTCGCACGTGATCTTGACTCAGGGTTGCCCAGTGGTTACAGTTCAGAGTACCAGGAGTGGAGCAGTGAGGCGCGGGTTCGATCCCAGCTCTGTGCGCCAGTTTCTGGTCAGAATCGGCAAGGAGGCCGGGCGGTTAAGCACAGCAGAATTGTAGCAGTGAGTTGCGTGTTCGAGACCGCAACAAGCTGCAGGTGAATGTTCTGAGATGTTAAGAATCGGCGACAGGCATGCGGCCTAATAAACTCTGAAACCGCTATTATTATTAGATTATATTTTATGCATTAATAATTTTCTGTGAGGCATGTGAGAATGAGATTAGAAAACGCGGTTGAGAGGAATAACTATTTCATTATGGTTATTTCACGAAACGGCCTAAGTACACGTAGGCCGTAGCGGCCTAAGTACACGTGGCGGCCTAAGTACACGTAGCGGCCTAAGTACACGTAGCGGCCAAGTACACATAGCGGCCTAAGTACACGTAGCGGCCTATGTACACGTGGCGGCCTAAGACACGTAGCGGCCTAAGTACACGTAGCGGCCTAAGTACACGTAGCGGTTTAAGTACACTGCTTTGGATTGTGACTTCAATGCTTAGTATTAAACGTAACAAATCAATGAATTGTTTATTGAATTTAAGTAGAGATAAATTATATATAGATGATAATTTTATAATAAAAATTGATATCTATATCAAAGTCGTATCTGTCACTACCAGCGAGCCAAAATTTGGCGAAGAATTATTTATATTTTAATTCATTACGAAGGGATTGCTTCGTTGATAATTTCGTGTGACCAATCTTGTTGAGTTTAGGCTCGTATCGTTTTCTATTTTGTCTGGATCATATGCAGAAAACTATTAAATAGGATGGACTGAAACTTTCTGTATATCAGAAAATAATCCATTTATATAGAACTCGATATTGATATTTGGCAAGACGAGTTGTTGGTGATCAGACAAAATGTACAGAATTACTTGAAAAATGTTCATTTCTGAGAGCTACAAGCTCGACCAACCTATACGTACGATAATACTTATACTATAACAATACCTAATAGCCTATATACTATACTGTGCTATATCCCTCTTATAAAAAAAACAGTATAATTTCTATCACAGCCTATAAAATGGGCACGAATAAGTTCTTTCGCAAGCAATATTCAGTTCAATTAACATTTATAGCTTAGCTTACGATATTTTGTTTTATATATCAGTAATTAGTTTATGTTAATGTTTAATTTCAAGTAAATGTCTATTTTACAGTTTACGTTCCCTATTCAAATTTCAAGGAAGTATAGATAACTTGATTTGAATTTCGCATCTGATCTTGACTAGTTTATGCATTAGTAGTTTTCTGTGAGGCATGTGAGAATGAGATTAGAAAACGCGGTTGAGAGGAATAACTATTTCATTATAGCTATTTCACGTAGCGGCCTAAGTACACGTAGCGGCCTAAGTACACGTAGCGTCCTAAGTACACTGCTTTGTATTGTGACTTCAATGCTTAGTATTTCAAGGCATTAAATTCAATGAAGTGAAATGTATTTCTTCCGTACATACATTCAATGAATTGTATATTGAATATATATTTAATATATTGTATTCGTAGACACCGAGTCTAACCGTGTGATGTTTTCTAGCGAGGCCATATTTGTAACTTAATTTTTATGAAGAATTCTTGAACAATTGAACAGGATGGATGATGGAAGAACAGGATGGATGATGACGATTGTATTTATCATTTTATTATGTATTATATATACATAAAATATAATGCATTCCTCTTATAATGATGACACCATTCATCCATCCATAAAAAATTCATCGACATTTTATTCGTATTTATCATCTTATTATGTTATGTGTACAGAAAATGTTAGCCATGCTATACATATACGGAATACGATTGTATTTATTTTACTATATTATACATGAGTACACATTTAATGCCAGGAATGGACTTTAAAATCCCCGACAATGTTGTAGTTATAATATTATAGCTAGCCAAAATATACAGAAAATATAATTTACGACATTTGAGGCTCTAAGTTTCTTGAGTGGAGGTACAAGATAAATCTATAAGATTTCTCTTATCAATAATAATATATATATTATTATTAAATCTTTATCTATATTTAAGATACCATTACTAATCATCGTATCATCATAAATAACCCCGACGTNCAGGCGTCACCCCTGTCACCCTAGGGGCACCAGGCGTCAACCCTGTCACCCTAGGGGCACCAGGCGTAACCCCTGTCACCCTAGGAGCATCAGGCGTCACCCCTGTCACCCTAGAGGCACCAGGCGTCACCCCTGTCACCCTACGGCCACAACGCGTCATCCTAGGGGCACCACGCATCACCCCTGTCACCCTAGGGGCATCAGGCGTCACCCCTGTCACCCCTGTCTCTTATACACATCTAGATGTGTATAAGAGACAGCCCCTAGGGTGACAGGGGTGACGCCTGGTGCCTCTAGGGTGACAGGGGTGACGCGTGGTGCCCCTAGGGTGACAGGGGTGACGCCTGATGCCCCTAGGGAGACAGGGGTGACGCCTGGTGCCCCTAGGGTGACAGGGGTGACGCGCTGTCTCTTATACACATCTAGATGTGTATAAGAGACAGCCCCTAGGGTGACAGGGGTGACGCCTGGTGCCTCTAGGGTGACAGGGGTGACGCCTGGTGCCTCTAGGGTGACAGGGGTGACGCCTGTCTCTTATACACATCTAGATGTGTATAAGAGACAGGTCACCCTAGGGGCATCAGGCGTCACCCCTGTCACCCTAGGGGCACCACGCGCCACCCCTGTCACCCTAGAGGCACCACGTGTCACCCCGGTCACCCTAGAGGCACCACGTGTCACCCCGGTCACCCTACGGCCACCAGGGGTCACCCCTGTCATCCTAGAGGCATCAGGCGTCACCCCTGTCACCCTAGAGGCATCAGGCGTCACTCCTGTCACCCTAGGGGCATCAGGCGTCACCTCTGTCACCCTAGGGGCATCAGGNGGGTGACAGGGGTGACGCCTGATGCCCCTAGGGTGACAGGGGTGACGCGTGGTGCCCCTAGGGTGACAGGGGTGACGCCTGGCGGCCGTAGGGTGACCCGGATGAGGGTGGGGGGCAGGGTGACAGGCCTGACCAGCGTGAGGTGCAGCTGGCGCCCCCCGGCCGCCCCCTGCAGGATGGAGCGCCCCCCGGCCGCCCCCTGCAGGATGCAGCGCCCCCCGGCCGCCCCCTGCAGGATGCAGCGCTTGTACCAGCCAGCGATCAGGACCTCTGCCCCCGCGGCCGCGAGCTGCTGGAGGACCTCAGCCACCGCCGCCCCCAGCCGCGCCTGGTCCTGGCTAGGGGACTGGTGGAGGGGACATTATTGTTGTTATTAGTTATTATTATTGTAATTATTATCGTCATTATTATTTAGAAATCCGGATAAAGTCGAGTCCGGTTATGCATCTTACAATTAGTTTGTACTTAAAAACCGGACACGAAAATAAATGAACTACACTACCGGACATTCTAAAAAACGCCAACCTCGCTAGGTTAGGGTTAGAGTTAGGGTTAGGTGTGTATAAAACCCTTCTTTACATAGCTTGACACATTTCTACTAAGGTTAGGTCCAGCCAGGTTAGGTTCTGCTTACTTTTTTCACAATTTTACTAAGATCATTGGGTCAAAAATAATCATAGTCCGGTAAAGTGCAATTGATGTATGTATATTTATATATATATAAGTAGGGGTATTGTGCGACGTTTTTTGAGTAATAGTGCAACATGCCTGTGGCGGACAGAATTTTTCAATCAAATCTCGAATCAAACTTTCAACAATAGTGCAACATTTTTAGCATATTGTGCGACAAAATGTTGCACAATTACGGGTACGTCTCGGAATGTACCAATGTTGCACAATCTACATATGATTAGTATTTGCTGATAGTGCGACGCAAAAAAAGATGAACGTTATTCTGCGACATGTTAATAAACGAAAACCTCGTTAGTTAGGGTTGGAATTTGTAGAAAACTGAAGGTATCTTCCTACCTTCACTTAGTTTGGTAGCTCGGCGATTTATAAAATTAATGCTTCGAACCATTTGACCGGACTTCCAATTTTATAATTCAGATTTAATGTCTTTATTAACTAAGTTTTAAATTTCTGCATAATTTCGAGCACACGTAGCAGTCTAGCAGCTAAGCCATCCTTATTTCTATTATACCGACTCTAAAGACAAAACTTCCCTGCCCCTGTTTCGCGACCCAGCAGGGAGTCCCACTCTAACGTTCATTCAGTCAGCACACAGGATTAATGATCTCTTCATCTTCAGCCTTCGTCGACGTCAAGATGTCGGATACGAACTTGTGTTTTAGTCCCGTCTCTATGAAGCAGTAGAGACTTGTGGAGCGGTCGGGGTTCGGCGGTGGCTACCTTTCGGGCGGTGATGAGGTCACGGCGGACCACACTGGTAGTATCTTTGACGCGTCCGGGACTTGGGCCGCACCATGAGCGACTTCCCGTCAGCACGGCGTGAAGAACTGTTGTCACGGCGCCCACGGACCAGCGGACCATCTGGCTACGCTACGTCACCGAACTTGCTGGTTCTGCATTCACGGAGGTGAGCTGCGAAAACTTGGTGTGTATAAAACCCTTCTTTACATAGCTTGACACATTTCTACTAAGGTTAGGTCCAGCCAGGTTAGGTTCTGCTTACTTTTTTCACAATTTTACTAAGATCATTGGGTCAAAAATAATCATAGTCCGGTAAAGTGCAATTGATGTATGTATATTTATATATATAAGTAGGGGTATTGTGCGACGTTTTTTGAGTAATAGTGCGACATGCCTGTGGCGGACGGAATTTTTCAATCAAATATTGAATCAAACTTTCAACAATAGTGCAACATTTTTAGCATATTGTGCGACAAAAAGTTGCACAATTACGGGTACGTCTCGGAATGTACCCATGTCCCACAATCTACATATGATTAGTATTTGCTGATAGTGCGACGCAAAAAAAGATGAACGTTATTCTGCGACATGTTAATAAACAAAAACCTCGTTAGTTAGGGTTGGAATTAGAGTTAGCTGTAAAAACTAGTTCTATAAACTTTTTGTAATTTTACTACGGTTAGGTCCAGCCAGCAAAGGTTTTTTCATAATCACATAACTCGTTAAAAAGCGTTGACTAATAATTTTTGCGGTCGTACCAGAAATTAGAAATATATATAAAATATATATATCTTTGTTAACGACTTTTCAGTTGCCAAACAAGCGAAGTAATAACACGTTTTGATAAATAGGAAGAATTTCATGAAATTTCCATGGTCTGCAAGACATTCTTCATCCATGCAATTGCAATATTCTGGTGATCACATTCTGTTATATAAGCTATAGAAACAATCGATAACAATGATGGACACTGACATGTAAACAATATCAATAATGGACAATGGCACGTAAACAATCAAAAACAATGATGGACAATGACTCATAAACAATAACTGGTTCACCTCTAGAACAGACTTGGGGCAATAACAATGATGGACAATGGCACGTAAACAATAACAATGATGGACAAAGGGCTCACCTCAAGGACGGACTCGGGGACCAAGATGGCGGCCAAGGTCTCGCTGCTGTAAGGGCAGTCCTTGATGCCGCGGCCTGGGACGCTCACGTCGCAGCTCAACGTCCGGCGTCCCAGACGCGCCCCGTAGAGGGCGGGACATCTGGTGGCACCGGGGGACGCCATGTGGTCGCTGGGGGACGCCATGTGGTCGCTGGGGGACGCCATGTGGTCGCTGGGGGCCGCCATGCGGAGGCTAGTGTCCGTCAAGTGGTCGCTGTGGGTCGTCATATGGAGGCTAGTGTCCGCCATGTGGTCGCTGGGGTCCGCCATGTGGTCGCTAGAGGCCCCCATGTGGACGCTGGGGGTCGCCATGTGGTCGCTGAGGGACGCCATGTGGCCGCTAGAGTCCGCCATATGATCGCCGTGGGCCTCCACATGGCCGCCGTGGGCCGCCATATGGAGGCTAGAGTCCGCCATATGATCGCCGTGGGCCTCCACATGGCCGCCGTGTGCCGCCATATGTAGGGAGTCGCACATGATGGAGGTACACGCAGGCCGCAGGCTGAGGTCTCTAAGCCGCAGGTCCCCAGCAGGCACGACGTAGAGGAAGGTCCTGACGGGGTCCCGCTGGGTGACGTCCTGGAGCTCCCCCGTCGTCAGACACGCGTCGCTGGGGACCGTGACGGGCACCAGGGACGTGTTCGTCGTCACCAGGGGCACGCCCTGCAGGAGGCCCGCGGTCTGGGGCCCGTAGACCGCGACCCACGAGCCCAGGTACGCGGTCCCGGGCCACCGCAGCAGGTGGAAGGCCTCGTCCAGGGAGGCGGCGACCACGTAGAAGGACCGGCCCGAGAACTTCTCCCTGAGGTAGAAGTAGAGGAGGTAGAAGTAGAGGTAGAGGAGGTAGAGGTAGAGGAGGTAGAGGTAGAGGGAGAGGAGATGAAGGGAGGTAGAGTTAAGTTTTAGGAGGCATCTAACATTTGTAAAAAAGTTATAATCACATTTATTATAACTTTTTTATAAATTATTATAATTATGTTTATGATTAAAAAGAATAATGCTCATTGAATGCTAGTGTGTGGCCACACAGTACACAGTGTATGGCCACACAGTACACAGTGTATGGCCACACAGTACACAGTGTATGGCCACACAGTACACAGTGTATGGCCTCACAGGACACAGTGTATGGCCACACAGTACACAGTGTATGGCCTCACAGTACACAGTGTATGGCCACACAGTACACAGTGTATGGCCACACAGTACACACCTGAGCAGCAGCAGCCTGCTGTATGAGCTGTATGTCTTGCCTCGCAGTTTGTATTCAACTTTTGCTGCTTCTTGCTTCGGCTTTTTAATAGAGACGATGAGTCCGTAGAGCACCCGCTCCTCCTGTCCATTTAGCCCCTTCTGTGACCCTTTCCGTCCCTTTGGCCGCCCTTTTGGCCGTTTTGGTCCCTTCTGTGACCCTTTCCGTCCCTTTGGCCGCCCTCTTGGCCGTTTTGGTCCCTTAGGTCCCTCCACACCGTGCCCTCGGGCCCCCTCCTCCAGCAGACGAGGGAGGCTGATGCTCCGACATTTGGTCGTGACGTGTGTGATGGCCTCTTCATAGTCCTCGGCCTCAATCATCTGCTGGAGCTCTCGGGGCTGCTGGATAATTTTGTTATAATGCAAGGAAATGTGGGTCAAAAGGAAAAAAATGTGAGAAAAAAATGTAGTTGAAAGTCAAAAATATGTCAAAATGTGAGTCAAAAGTCAAAAATATGTCAAAAAATATGTCAAAAATGTGAGTCAAAAAGTCAAAAATATGTCAAAAATGTGAATCAAAAGCCAAAAATATGTCCACAATGTGAGTCAGCAGTCAAAAATATGTCAAAAATGCAAGTCAAAAGTAAAAAATATGAGTCAAAAGTAAAAAATATGAGTCAAAAGTCAAAAATATGTAAAAGAAATTTGAATCC
The DNA here is from genome assembly GCF_000764305.2 of Hyalella azteca. NCBI lineage: Eukaryota > Metazoa > Arthropoda > Malacostraca > Amphipoda > Hyalellidae > Hyalella > Hyalella azteca. The sequence goes on from NW_025947462.1 coordinate 30,028, forward strand.
AAAATGTTAGTTCAAAATATAAGTCAAGAATGTGAGTAAAAAATGTAACATTTGCCAAAGAAGAATACCCATGAGCACTCAAGGAAGTAACTAATAGTTTGTCCAAATATCAAGGCACTTTTAGCCCTTGTGTGCGTCATCCTGACCCAGATTGGCCAGGCAAAAAGATCAGTGTCAAGTCCGCTTATGCATGTGCTGAGTCAGGATGTGTCAATATTGGGATAATTCAAATTAATCATTAAATTATCCTTAAATTTTTCAATTTAAGGATAATTTTTAATTATTAAGAACAATTTTAAATTTAGGGAAAATTTTAAATTTAAGGACAATTTTTAATTCTAGTCATTTTAGTATAATTTTAAATTTAAAGACAATTTTCAATTTAATGACAATTTTAAATTTAAGGACAATTTTAAATTCAAGGACAATTTTAAATTTAAGGACAATTTTTAATGATTAAGTAGAATTTTATATTTAAAGACAATTTTTAATCATTAGGAACAATTTTAATTATTCATTTAAGTTTAATTATTCATGTCAGTTTCAGTCAGTCATGAAAAATGAATTTCCAGAAGACTTGTTTTCAGGAGATCTACAAAAATAAATATTTTTATAATAAATGATATTTTAAAAATACATTTATGAGAACTTTTGACTAAATTATTGTATTACTGCCCTTGTATTGTCTACTGTACAGACGTGGTCTATTGCAGAGGGGCCAAGAGGCCGTTGTAGGGAGCTTTAGCTCTTTAAAATATTAAGTTTAAATAATAAACATGAGAGAGTATATAAATTTAGCAATTCTATGTTCATTCTACAATTATAACTATTTTTTAATTAAACAAATTCTATATGTGGTCTGAATATAAGTTTAAAATAAATAAACATAAAATCAGCCATCACTATACAATTTATACACTTGCGCCCAAAATTATTCATACCTCTTCAGATATATAATACATTCAAATTTTAAAAAACATTAAAGATCACTTAAAACATTTTTCTAGGAAAGATTGCCATTATAATGTACAACAAAATATTTAGAAAGTAATTATTTTCAACAGCAATCATTTTGAATTTTGCGAGTAACTAACTGTTCATAATTATTCATACCCTCTTATTCCAGATCATTTATCATAGTACTATTTAAGTAAAACTATTAATGAAAATAATAGTAGATACTCTTATAATTGTGTTTCAAAATTCAGTGTTGTTGAGCATTGCAATATTTTCTCTGCAAAGTCTGAAATTAAATTTTTTTCCATAATTAAGGGAAAAGTTAAAACTTGGCTAAAAGTTTGAGGATGGTAAAGAAAAAAAGAGCTTAGTAATGATCTCAGAAACAAAATTTGCAAATTCCCACAAAGAAGGGCTTGGATATAAAGTAATATCTAAGAAATTTGATGTGTCTAGGTCTATAGTATCTTTTAACACGGTGGATAACATGGTTGGTTGAGGAAGGGAGAGAAAAAATTTTCCCCAGATGTGCCAGAAACAAAATAATTTATTAATATTAAAATCACTAGATTGCCTATATTGCAAGTTTGTCCAGAATTTAAAAGAAAATAATACAGCCAAAATATTCACCATTTCTTAAGAGTGAAAACATTTCGGAGTCCAGCTCCATCGTCAGTTCAAAAGTTCAAAACCTTTAAGAAAAGCAGAATCAATTAGAAAACTAAATTCACCTCAAAGATAAAAATGTAAACTGACAAAAGAAAAAAATTGTCAATTTATGTTTTTATCTTCAATGTGAATTTAGTTTTCTAATTGATTCTGCTTTTCTTATAGGTTTTGAACTTTTGAACTGACAATGGAGCTGGACTATAAAATGTTTTTATCCTTAAGAAATGTTTTGGCTGTATTCTTTGCTTTCAAATTCTTGATAATTTATCAATTGCAATGTTTGCAACAATCCTAGGATCACCAGCAAGGAAATTCCATCAAATTTGGATGCTTCTGATAAGAAGGTTTCAAGACAAACTATGCACAGAACAATGCATTGAAACGGACTGAAGGGTTGTCGACCCGAAAAACCCTTTTGCTAACATAAAAGCATATGAAAGCATGTCTGAAGTTTGCTAAAACACATGTCGAATCCATAACTCCATTTTTTCCAAGATAATGTGGACAGATGAGACTAAAATAGAATTATTTGAACATATGGATGTTGCTTAAGTTTGGAGAAAAAAAGTGAGATGCATAATTCAAAGAACGCAATCCTTACAGTTAAACATGAGGATGGGAATCTTATGTTTTGGGGGTTCTTTTTCTGCTAGGGGACCAAGAAGTCTGATTAAAGTGAATGGGATCATGAAAAAAGAACAATATCTTGATATTATCAAAAATGAATTGCAAGATGTAGAAAAACTTTTTCTTGGTCCTGATTGGATTCTTTAGCAGGATAATGGTCCAAAGAACACATCAAAAATAGTCAAGAAGTGGTTTGAGGATTCTCACATCAATGTCATAACATAACATAACATAGTGATGTCGGCGCTGAAGTGTAGGCCTGATGTGGCCTGTCGCCGATTCTTTTCCTTTTCGTGCCTTGTTCACAGAAGATCTAAAATCGTTTCATTTGACCGGATCTTTTCATGACTGGCGATAGTTTGAAGTAGCTACTAGACTTCCACCGGGTTTGATAAGGAGCTAGGCATTTCAAATCTGATCATATATTTTTCCATTATATTATCTAGTCTGTTCTTGAACTTGAGTCTGTTCTGTCATGGAATGGTCTAGTCAAAGTTGCAATCTCAATCCAACTGAGAATTTGTGATGCATACTGAAAATAGAGGTGTAGAGGAGACAATCTAAAAGTTTGGAAAGAATTAGAACTGTATGACAAGTAAGAATAGAAAAAACTTTGCATCAATACATGCAGGAACCTTATTGACCACTACTGTAAGCATTTACAACAAGTTATCAAGAGAAAAGGTCATGATATTAATTATTGATTCCGGGTAAGAATAAATTTGATCATGAGTCAGTTTTATGTTTCCTCTGCATCACTTTACATAGTAACTGAAAAAATAATGTTTTTTAGTTTCTAAATACCATGTTATATGGCTCATTAATGCTTTACATCTACTTTAAAGCTTTAGATAATTATTTTTTGGTCTAATCCTCGTAATTTGTTATAGGTAATGTCACTAGATTGCTTGAATCGCAGATTCAATAGAAATTCAAAAGCAAAGAAAACTTCACAAAAATTTAGCATATTTCTTTTTAAAATGTTTTAAAAGTCTAGTTCCATTCTCAGTTTGATGAATCTAGAATACAAATACAATCAGAAGTTAATAAAGTTCGGATTCACAAGAAAAAATACAGAAGTTAAGAGCCTAAATTTACAGGCAAAGGCAGAGTAATAAAGTAAATACCTATCAATTCACGATTTCTAGTGGATAAGAACTGATGGCTGCATTTAAACTAGGCCTCTCTTCAAAAATATACAAGGATTCCAAAATACGCAGATAGGATGCAACAGAACAAGAAGCTAAAACCTTAAAGTCATAATGTCACTAGATTGCTTGAATTGCAGATTCACTAGAAATGTAACAGTGAAGAAGACTCCACTTAAATTCAGCATTTCTCTATTGAAAATGTTTCGTAGACCAGCTCCATTGTCAGTTTGATAAATATAGAATACAAATACAGACAGAAAATTAATCAAGTTTGGAGTCAAAAGAAAAAAAAGTTAAAACCTAAATTTACATGCAGAGGGCAGAATAATATAGAAATAACTATCTATTCACAATTTCTAATGGATAAGAACTGTAGAAAGCATTTAAACTAGGCTTCTCTATAAAAATACACAAAGATTCCAAAATGTGCAGATCGGAAGCACCAGAACTATAAGCTAAAACCTTAAAGTCAGTGTCGGACACCGGAACATTGCACTGCTCGGCGTGTGCGCGCAGAGCCGAATGAGGAGGGCACGATAGTAACTGCCCAGTCCTATAACTCCTACCTCTATGCTCAGCAACCCTAGTGTAAAGGTTGCGTGTCGTCATTCCAGCATACGCAGATGCACATTGTGCACAACTAAATAATTAAAACTAGGGATGATCGCATGAGAGAAGGGAGGATATCTTTGAACCTAAAAAGTGAACCTATTTTAAAATTATTCACAAGAAAGATATGAAGATTATTGTCCGGAAAATGTTTCATAAGCAAATCTTTCAATTCTCTTGCCACAATATCAGATGCATGGCCAAAGTATGGAAGAGAACAGTAAAGAGCATTTCTATTATCAGGCTTTGGAACAACTCACTATCACTTAGGCATGAATTTCCTAATTTGGTTAAACACCAAGCCAGAATGAAATCCATTAGGCAAGAAGATATTGTGCATAAATTCAAATTCAGAATGCATGGCATGGAAAGTTGAGTAAATATGGAAGCTGCGGTGTAATAGTATTTGAAGCCTGTTTAACTTGAATTTAAAATTTGCAAAGGTTTAGCCGATGGGAAGACTCATGCCCAAACCATCACTCTGGCTGTAAAACTTATCAGCAAATATTAAAATTGAATTTAGAACTGATAATTCTAGGAGGTATTTAAAAGAATTTCATTTCTAACCAAAAACAGTATCATGAATATCTGCAAACAGAAAATTAGAATAGATCTCTATAGTTTCATAAAGAGGTATATTTGTAAACAAATTTTCCATGTCAAAAAAACAATAGTTAAGTCCTGAATGTCGGTAAAATTCTTCAAGTGGTCAACAAACTTATAAGAATTTTCTGCTGTATACTGGTTAGTTGTTAGTTAAAGACTAGAACTTTAAACTTAGCCAGTTTAAAACTAGGAGTATTATATGCAGCAAAAATTTGTTTAAATTTAAACTTTGAGGCAAAATCAGACTAATGAATTTTAGGTAAGTCTATAAAATCACAGGGCATGAACCAGAGGTGTAAAGTTTGCAGTAAGTTTCAGATAAGAAGGCAGACAAATCCTTGAGTTTTTGCAGAAAGCGATTGATTTAGTCCTCCATTTCTAAAATAATTTCAGAGATTAGATCAGTAATTTCAGCAAATTTAGAAGGATCGGTGATGAGTGCACTAAGACTCTGTTATATTGACTACATTCAACCAACACAACGCCCATGCCCTTCAATAAAAGCGTGTCACTGGGATGAAATACAGAATAAAAACTTTTATATGACTCAAAGCCATAAAAATGATGATAGGCTAAGCTCTGCAAGCTCCCAAGAAACTCAGGGCGGTTAGGAGTGGAAACATTCTTTATGCTGAGAGCTAGCCTTTCAAAGGCTGAAAAATTTATAAAAATCCAACTTGAAAACAATCAGACAAAAATTAATTCCAAAAGCCAGCAAGAATTTGATACGGGGTTCCAAGTTTAAAGAACTATAGTTGAAAACCACCTCATCTGGGTCAATACAACGAATTTCGTTGTGGATGCCGAAGTTACTGAGTTTCCTTTGATGCATTTGACTGGAAACTTTCCTGAAGTTAAGAAGATGCCTGAATGCAAAAATAAAGGCTTTTGTTTTATTCTTTGATTTTTGTCTGCCTGTTTTCAAGTTAGACTTTTATAAATTTTTTTAGCCTTTACAAGACTAGCTCTCAGCATAAAGAATGTTTCTACTAATAACCACCCTAAGTTTCTTGGGAACTTGCAACTTGCAAGACAGCCTATTGTCATTTTTATGACTTCAAGTCATATAAAATTTTTTCTTCTGTATTTCAACCCAGTGAAATGCTTTGATTGTGTTGTTGGTTGTACTCAATTTAACAGTAGCCTTACTGCACTCATCACCGAACCTTCTAAATTTGTCAAAATTACTGATCCAATCTCTAAACCCATTTTCAAAATTTAGGACAAAATCAATAGTTTTCTGTGAAAACTCAAGGATTTGTCTGCCTTCTCATCTGAAACTTCAAACTTTACTCTTCTGGTTAATGCCCTGGGATTTTATATGGCTTACATACACAAAATTTACAAGTCTGATTTTGCCTCAAAGTTTCAATATTGACCAATTTTTGCCACATATAGTACTCCTAGTTTTGAATTGCTAAGTTTTTAGTTTCAGTCATAGACTGTCATACAACTAACCAGTACACAGTAGACAATTCTTATACGTTTGTTGACCACTAGCAGGATATTAATGACGTTCATGACTTTACTTTGGCCTCTATTGACATTGGAAAGTTTGTTTATAAATATAGGTACCACTCTATGAAACTATAGAGATCTGTCTCAATTTTCTGTTTAAAGATATTCATGATACTGTTATTGGTTTGAACCAATATTTTTTAAATACTTCCTGGAATTTTTAGTTTTAAATTCAATTTTCATATTTGCTGGTAAGTTTTACAGACAGATTGATGGTTTGGGCATGGGCCTTCCTCTTGGTGCAACCTTTGCAAATATTTTCATTTGTTTTCATGAGGTTTCATGGCTGGCCAATTGTCCTCCTGACTTCAAACCAATATTTTATAACAGATACGTCAATGAAATCTTTCTTATTTTCAAGCATCCCTCTTATGTTTAACTTTTCTTAGGTCACCTAAACTTGCAATATTATTCTATTAAATTTACAAAGGAACTTGAATCAAACAATAGTTTGTTCTTCCTCAAGTGCAAAATTACTAAATCTAATGACCACTTTAAAACATCTGTTTTCCAAAATCTACTTTCACCAGCTTAAGCACCAGCTTTTCTAGCTTTTGTTCTTTTAGATTCAAGTTGAATGGGCTTTAAACACCATGGCTTTTGTGTTTGCTTGACTTTCCGTGCCATGCATTCTGAATTTGAATTTATGCGCAATATCTTCTGGCATGCATTTCCTTCTAGCATGGTGTTTAACCAAATTAAGAAATTCATGTCTAAGCAATACAGTGAAGTTGTTCCACAGCCTGATAATAGGAATGTTGTTTACTGTTCTTTTCCATACTTTGGCCATGCATACAAAGTTAAGTCAAGAGACTTGAAAGATTTGTTTATGAAATACTTTTCAGACATCAACCTTCATATCTTACTGGAGAATAATTTCGAAATAGGTTCATTTTTAGGTACAAAGATATCCTCCCTTCTCACACGTGATTGTCCCTAGTTTATAAATTTAGTTTTGCAGGATGTGCACCTGTGTATGTTAGAATGCCGTCATACAATCTTTACTCTAGGGTCGCTGAGCATAGAGGGAGGAGTTATAGGACTGGGCAGTTACTATCACACCCTCCTCATTCAGCTGCGTGCACTCACGCCAAACGGTGCAACATTCCAGTGTCTGACACTGACTTTTAAGGTTTTAGCTTCTTTTTCTGTTGCATCCCGTCTGCATATTTTGGAATCCTTGTACATTTTTGAAAATTGGACTAGTTTAAATGCAGCCTTCAGTTCTTATCCACTTGAAATTATGAATAGATAGGTATTTACTTTATTACTCTGCCCTTTGCCTGTAAATTTAGGTTTTTAACTTCTGTATTTTTTCTCTTGAACCCAAACATTATTCACTTCGGATTGTATTTTTGTCCTAAATTTATCAAACTGACAATGGAGCTGGACTCCAAAATGTTTTAAATAGAGATATGTTTTATTTTTGTGGAGTTCTCTTTACTTTTAAATATTTTGTAATTTGTTGAAATGACATTAAGGCATGAATAATTTTGGACATAAGTGTATAAACTACAATGTGCATTTGGTATTTAAATTTGTTAATAGTTTTTCATTAAGATTGCCATACCTTCCTCATGCGCTGGGATGTTGACTGATGATGGCGGTGAAATACCTGGACTTTTCTTAGGGTTAGGGTGATGGGGGAGAGTTGGGCGGAGGTGATGGGGGAATGTTGGGAGGAGGTGACCGCAGAGTGTTGGGCGGAGGTGATGGAGGAATTTTGGGCGGAGGTGATAGAGGAATGTTTGGAGGTGATGGGAGAATGTCGGGAGGTGGTGATGCAGTAACGTTGGGAGGAAGTGATGTGGGAGTGTTTGAAGGAGGTGATGGGGGAATGTTGGGTGGAGGTGATAGAGAAATAATTGGAGGAGGTGATGGGAGAATGTCGGGAGGAGGTGCAGGAGTGTTTGGAGGTGTTGGGGGAGTGTTTGGAGGTGATGGGGGAGTGTGGGGAGGAACTTTGTGCTATCCTCAAGCTCTTCATGAGCAAGGGTTGTTCAGAGGCACTGTGGGCATCAAGGACACCATTGGTATCATAGGTACTATGGACATCAGGCCCCTCACTCGACGCTTCTCTCTTGCACGGCACACACAGAGGAGGAGGAGGAGGTGGCCAGCTACCACCACCAGGGTTGGGAGGCTTGCATGCCTGCCATGACATAAGGTTTATGTGCAGCAGGAACTTGGTTGCCATCAACATTCCATTTCAAACTTGTTCTACAGTGAAAATGAAAGCTAAGTACCAAATTAATTCATATGATAGAAGTAAAGTTATGGATTCAAATTTGTTACAAGGACCAGAAGTTACAAGGCCTAAAATTACCTACCAGCACTTGTTACCAGCATATGTTACCTACCAGCACATGTTACCTACCAGCACATGTTACCTACCAGCACATGTTACCTACCAGTACATGTTACCTACCAGCACATGTTACCTACCAGCACATGTTACCTACCAGCACATGTTACCTACCAGCACATGTTACCTACCAGCATATGTTACCTACCAGTAGATGTCACTTACCTCATCCTGGGACATTGGTTCATCTTTGGCTAATACATCATCAGCCTCCACCTCCAGCTTGATGTTGTCCACCATAATCATGTTATCTTGGTCGCCATCATGTTTGACCGCCATAATAATCTTGTCATGCTCGCCATCATGTTTAACTGTCATGATGTTGTCTTGCTTGCCCTCGTGTTTGACCGCCATAATCATGTTGTCCTGATCACCTTCATGTTTGACCAGCATCATCATGTCACTATCATTATCACATTTGACTAAAATCATGTCATCTCCGAGCTCATCATGCATGACAGCCTCCACTTTAATATAAACTTCCTCTAAGTTGGGTTCAAGTTTGATTTTTTTGAGAGGAATTTGGTCGTCCGCTGGTGGGGCGCCAACTGAAGAGAACAAAATTGTTTGATTATTGCTATGGAAATGAATTGCATTTCACACAAGAGCTTCAAAGCAAAGAAATAAATAGTAAACAATAGAATATTGCTTGGGAGTGTACTTTCATTTTATTGAATGTTACTTGTATGCTTCAATTTATTCTTTCAAATAACAAATGTGACTCATCATTCAATAACATATCAAGGATAAATATCATGAGAAATAGCACACCAAAAGAGGGCTTTAACCCACTACATTAAAAGATCCAGTAAAACAATATAGTACACTTTAAATACCACATTAAATAATAAATCAGTCCCAGCATTTATATATGCCAGGGTAAACTAACTTCAGTTCTAAATAAACAATATCTTAAGTATGATGATGCTGGTATGCATGATTATTTACTAGTCTACGTACTTGTTGCACTCAAAAATTAACTTGAGGAAGAGTCTTTGTAAAGGAATTGAATGCAGGACCGACTCCAATTGGGTCCGAAGAATTAACCCTAAGCTGCCACCGAACCTCAACGAAGGAAATGAAAACCAAATCCCCCTCCTCCAGCAGACGAGGGAGGCTGATGCTCCGACATTTGGTCGTGACGTGTGTGATGGCCTCTTCGTAGTCCTCGGCCTCGATCATCTGCTGGAGCTCGCGGGGCTGTTGGATAATTTTGTTATAATGCAGGGAAAATGTGGGTAATAAGTCAAAAATATGTATAGAAAATTTTGAGTAAAAAATGTGAGTAGAAAATGTGCGTTGAAAATGTGAGTCAAAAGTAAAAAATGTACGTGCTGTGAGTCAGGATGTGTCAATATTGGGACAATTTAAATTGTTCTTTCAAATTGTTCTTATATTTTTAAATTTGAGGACAATTTTTAATCATTAAGGACAATTTTAAATTTAAGGTCAATTTTTAATCATTAAGGAAAACTTTAATCCTTCATTTAAATTCAAATCTTTTTTTCAGTCTCAGTCAGTCATGAAAAAAAAAGAATTTCTAGAAGACATGTTGAAAACATTGACAGAAATAAAATCTCTTTATAATAAATGATATTTAAAAAAACATTTGCTAAAATACACTAAAAAAACATTCACTAAACTACAATAAAATACACTTTTGAGTAAGTGATAGTAATACTGCCCTTGTAGGGAGCTTTAGCTCTTTAAAATATCAAGTTTAAATAATAAATATGAGAAAAGATATAAATTTAGCAATTCTATGTTCATTCTACAATTATAACTATTTTTTTAATTAAACAAATAGGTTTAAATAAATACACATAAAATAAGATTTAATTATACAATTTATACACTTGCGCCCAAAATTATTCATACCTCTTCAGATATATAATACATTCAAATTTCAAAAAACAATAAAGATCATTTATAACATTTTTTTAGGAAAGATTGCAATTATAATGTACAATAAAATATTTAGAAAACAATTATTTTCAACAGTAATTATTTCGCATTTTGTGCGTAACTTACAGTACATAATTATTCGTAGACCTCTCATTCCAGATCATTTATAATGGTATTTAAGAAGAACTGTTAATGAAAATAATAGTAGATACTCTTATAATTGTGTTTCAAAATTCAGTGTTGTTAAGCATTGCAATATTTTTTCCGCAAAGTCTGAAATTAAATTTTTTTCCATAATCAAAGGAAAAGTTAAAATTTTGCTAAAATTTTGAAGATGGTGAAGAAAAAAGAGCTTAGTAATGATCTCAGAAACAAAATTTGCAAATTCCCACAAAGAAGGGCTTGGATATAAATTAATATCTAAGTAGTAGCGCATTATGAAAAAAAATGAAAATCTTTTAACACAGACCACGGTGGATAACCTGGTTGGTTGAGGAAGGGAGGGAAAACATTTTCCCCAGATGTGCCAGAAACAAAATAATTTATTAATATTAAAATCACTATATTTCCTAAATTGCAAGGTTATCCAGAATTTAAAAGCAAAGAATAATGCCAAAATATTCACCATTTCTTAAGAATAAATACTTTACATAGTCCAGCTCCATCGTCAGTTCAAAAGTTCATAACCTATAAGAAAAGCAGAATCAATTAGAAAACTAAATTCGCCTCAAAGATAAAAATGTAAACTGACAAAAGAAAAAAATTTTCAATTTATGTTTTTATCTTCAATGTGAATTTAGTTTTCTAATTGATTCTGCTTTTCTTATAGGTTTTGAACTTTGGAACTGATGATGGAGCTGGACTCTGAACCGTTTTAATTCTTAAGAAATGGTGAATATTTTTTCTGTATTCTTTGCTTTTAAATTCTTGATAATTTATTAATTGCAATGTTTGCAACAATCCTAGGATCACCAGCAAGGAAATTTTGAGAAATTTTGATGTTTCTGGTATGAAGTATCAAGACAAACATTGCAAAGAACAATGCATCATAACGGACTGAAGGGTTGTCGACCCGGGAAAACCCTTTGCTAACATAAAAGCATGTAAAAGCAGATATGAAGTTTGCTAAAACTCATGTCAATTCCCCAACCTCATTTTTCTCAAAGATTTTGTGGACAGATGAGACAAAATAGAATTATTCAGACATATGGATGTTGCTTAAGTTTGGAGAAAAAAAGTGAGGTGCATAATTCAAAGAACACAATCCCCACAGTTAAACATGGAGGTAGGAATCTTATATTTTGGGTTTCTTTCTGCTAGGGGACCAAGAAGTCTGATTAAAGTGAATGGGATTGTGAAAAAAGAACAATATCTTGATATTATCAAAAATTATATGCAGGATGTAGAAAAACTTTTTCGTGGTCCTGATTGGACTCTTTAGCAGGATAATGATCCAAAGAACACATCAAAAATAGTCAAGAAGTGGTTTGATGATTATTACATCAATGTCATGGTCCTAATACCCTAGTCAAAGTTGCAATCTCAATCCAACTGAGAATTTGTGATGCATACTGAAAATAGAGGTGAAAAAGAGACAACCTAGAAATTTGAAAGAAGTGGAACATTATGCCAAGGAAGAATGGACAAAACTTAGCATTGATACATGCAGGAACCTTGTTGACCATTACTGTAAGCGTTTACAACAAGTTATCAAAAGTAAAGGCCATGCTATTTGCTATTGATTCAGGGTATGAATAAATTTCATCATGAATCAGTTCTATGTTTCTTTTGTATCTCTTTAAAAACTGAAAAAATAATATTTTTTTGGTTCAAAATACCCTTATATGGTTTATAAATGTTTTACATCTCCTTTAAAATTTTAGATAATGATTTTTTGGTCTAATTTTTGTAATTGGTTGTCACTAGATTGCTTGAGTCGCAGATTCACTAGAAATTTAAAAGCAAAGAAAACTCCACAAAAATTTAGCATATCCCTGTTGAAAATGTTTTAAAAGTCCAGCTCCATTGTCAGTTCAATAAATCTAGAACACATATTTAATCAGAAATTAATAAAGTTTGGATTCAAAATAAAAAAGAAGACAAAAACCTAAATTTACAGGCAAAGGCCGAGTAATAAAGTAAATATCCAACAATTCACAATTTCTAGTGGATAAGAAGAAAAGGCTGCATTTAAACTAGAATTATCTTTAAAAATATTCAAGGATACCAAATTACACATATCAGATGCAACAGAACAAGAAGCTAAAACCTTAAAGTTATAATGTCACTAGATTGCTTGAATCGCAGATTCACTAGAAATGTAACAGTGAAGAAAACTCCACAAAAATTCAGCATTTCTCTATTGATAATGTTTCGGAGACCAGCTCCATCGTCAGTTCGATAAATATAGAACACAAATACAGTCAGAAAATTAATCAGTTTGGAATCAAAAGAAAAAAAAAAGTTAAAACCTAAATTTACAGGCAAAGGGCAGAATAATTATGCATGGCCATAGTATGGAAGAGAACAGTAAATAACATTTCTATTATCAGGCTTTGGAACAACTCACTATCACATAGGCATGAATTTTCTCATTTGGTTAAACACCAAGCCAGAAGGAAATCCATTAAGCAAGAAGATATTGTGCATAAATTCAAATTCATAATGCATGGCATGGAAAGTTCAGTAAATATGGAAGCTGCGGTTAATAGTATTTGAGTTTAACTTGAATTTAAAATTTGCAAGGGTTTGGCCGATGGGAAGACTCATGCCCAAACCATCACTCTGGCTGTAAAACTTATCAGCAAATATTAAAATTGAATTTAGAACTGATAATTCTAGGAGGGATTTTAAAGAACTTCAGTTCTAACCAAAAACAGTATCATGAATATCTTCAAACAGAAAATTAAAATAGATCTCTATACTTTCATAAAGAGGTATATTTGTAAACAAATTTTCCACGTCAAAAAAACAATAGTTAAGTCCTGAATGTTGGTAAAATTCTTCAAGTGGTCAACAAACTTATAGGAATTTTCTGCTGTATACTGGTTAGTTGTTAGTTAAAGACTAGAACTTAAAACTTAGCCAGTTTAAAACTAGGAGTATTATATGCAGCAAAAATTTGTTTAAATTTAAACTTTGAGGCAAAATCAGACTAATGAATTTTAGGTAAGCCATATAAAATCCCAGGGCATGAACCGGAGGCATACAGTTTAGAGAAAGTTACAGATGAGAAGGCAGACAAATCATAGAGTTTTTGCAGAAAGCTTTCAATTTTGTTCTCAATTTACAAAATAGTTTTAGAAATTGGATCAGTAATTTTGACAAATTTAGAAGGATTGGTTATGAGTGCGGTAAGGCTACTGTTATATCGACTACAACCAACCAACACAACGCCCCTGACCTTCCATAGAAGCATGTCACTGGGTTGAAATGAAGAAAAAAATTTATATGACCTAAAGCTGTAAAAATGATGATAGGCTAAGCTCTGCAAGTTCCCAAGAAACTCTGGGCAGTTAGGAGTAGAAACATTCTTTATGCTATTAGCTAGCCTTTAAAAGGATCAAAAATTTATAAATGTCCAACTTAAAAACAGGCAGACAAAAATCAAGCCAAAAGCCAGCAAGAATTTGATACGGGGTTCTGAGTTGAAATAACTTTAGTTGACAACGACCCCTTTTCTGGGTCAATAGTGCGAATTTTGTTGTGGATGCCGAGGTTACTGAATAGGAAGATATGTTTGACTGGGAACTTTCCTGAAGTTAAGAAGATGCCTGTTTTTAAGATGTTTTTTTTAGCCTTTGAAAGACTAGCTCCCAGCATAAAGAAAGTTTTTACTCCTAACAGCCCAGAGTTTCTTGGGAACTTGCAGAGCTTAGCCTTTCCTAATTTTTATGGCTTTGAGTAATATAAAGTTTTCTTTTGTATTTCAGCCCAGTGACAAGCTTTCATTGAAAAAACTAGCTAAAAATGAAGACTTGATCATTCATAGACCTGACAAGGGCAGGGGCGTTGTTTTGGTTGCTTGTAGTCCATATAACAGTAGCCTTACCGAACTCATCTCCAATCCTTCTAAATTTGTTGAAATTACTGATCCAATCTCTAAAACTATTTTCAAAATAGAGGACAAAATCAATAGCTTTCTGTGAAAACTCAAGGATTTGCCTGCCTTCTCACCTGAAACTCACTCCAAACTTTACTCCTCTGGTTAATGCCCTGGGATTTTATATGGCTTACATACCCAAAATTTACAAGTCTGATTTTGCCTCAAAGTTTCAATTCCGACCAATTTTTGCCTTATATAATACTCCTAGTTTTAAATTGGCTAAGTTTTTAGTTCCAGTCTTAAACTGTCTTACAACTAACCAGTATACAGCAGACAATTCTTATAAGTTTGTTGACTGCTAGGAGGATATTAATGACGTTCAGGACATAACTTCGGCCTCTATTGACATGGAAAGTTTGTTTATAAATATAGGTACCACTCTATGAAACTATAGAGATCTGTCTCAATTTTCTGTTTAAAGATATTCATGATACTGTTATTGGTTTGAACCACAATTTTTTAATCCTTCCTGGAATTTTTAGTTTTAAATTCAATTTTCATATTTGCTTTTAAGTTTTACAGACAGATTGATGGTTTGGGCTTGGGCATTCATCTTGTTCCAACCTTTGCAAATATCTTTATTTGTTTTCATGAGGTTTCATGGCTGACCAATTGTCCTCCTGACTTCAAACCAATATTTTATAACAGAAACGTCAATGAAATCTTTCTTATTTTCAAGCATCCCTCTTATATTAAACTTTTCTTTGGTTACCTAAACTTGCAACATTATTCTATCAAATTTACAATGGAACTTGAATAAAACAATAGTTTGTCCTTCCTTGACTGCAATATTACTAAATCTAAAGGCCACTTTCAAACATCTGTTTTCCAAAATCAACTTTCACCAGCCTAAGCACCAGCTTTTCTAGCTTTTGTTCTTTTAGATTCAAGTTGAATGGGCTTCAAACACTACTACACCGCGGCTTTTGCATTTTGCTTGACTTTCCATGCAATGCATTCTGAATTCAAATTTATGCGCAATATCTTCTCGCTTAATGGATTTCCTTCTGGCTTGGTGTTTACCCAAATTAAGAAATTAACATCTAAGCAATATAGCCAAGTTGTTCCAGAGCCTGATAATAGAAATGTTGTTTACTGTTCTCTTCCATACTTCGGCCATGCGTCTGAAGTTATGTTAAGAGAATTGAAAGATTTGTTTATGAAATACTTTCTGGACATTACTCTTCTTATCTTACTGGAGAATAATTTCAAAATAGGTTCATTTTTTAGGTACAAAGATATCCTCCCTTCTCACATGTGATTGTCCCTAGTTTCTAAATTTAGTTGTGCAGGATGTGCACCTGCGTACGTTAGAATGCCGTCATGCAATCTCCCTACTCTAGGGTCGCTGAGCATAGAGGGAGGAGTTATAGGACTGGGCAGTTACTATCACACCCTCCTCATTCAGCTGCGTGCACTCACACCAAACAGTGCAACATTCCAGTGTCTGACACTGACTTTTAAGGTTTTAGCTTCTTGTTCTGTTGCATCCAGTCTGCATATTTTGGAATCCTTGTACATTTTTGAAAATTGGACTAGTTTAAATGCAGCCTTCAGTTCTTATCCACTTGAAATTATGAATGGATAGGTATTTACGTTATTACTCTGCCCTTTGCCTGTAAATTTAGGTTTTAACTTCTGTATTTTTTCTCTTGAATCCAAACATTATTCATTTCAGATAGTATTTTTGTTCTAGATTTATCAAACTGATGACGGAGCTGGACTCCAAAATGTTTTAAATAGAGATATGTTTAATTTTTGTGGAGTTCTCTTTACTTTTAAATATTTTGTAATTTGTTGAAATGACGTTAGGGTATGAATAATTTTGGACATAAGTGTATAAACTACAATGTGCATTAGGTATTCAAATTTGATAATAGTTTTTCATTGAGATTGCCATACCTTCCTCATGTGCTGGGATGTTGACTGATGATGGCGGTGAAATACCTGGACTTTTCTTAGGGTTAGGGTGATGGGGGAGTGTTGGGCGGGAGTGATGGAGGAGTGTTTGGAGGAGGTGATGGAGGATTGCTGGGAGGAGGTGATGGGGGAATATTGGGAAGAGGTGATGGGAGAGTGTTGGGAGGAGAAGTTGGGGGAGTGCTGGGAGGTGATGCGGGAGTGTTGGGAGGAGGTGATGGAGGATTGCTGGGAGGAGGTGATGGGGGAATATTGGGAGGAGGTGATGGGGGAGTGTCGGGAGGTGACGCGTGAGTGCTGGGAGGTGATGTGGGAGTGTTTGGTAGAGGTGATGGGAGAATGTTGGGTGGAGGTGATAGAGTAATGTTTGAAGGAGGTGATGGGGGAATGTTGGGTGGAGGTGATAGAGTAATGTTTGAAGGAGGTGATGGGAGAATGTCGGGTGGAGGTGATAGAGTAATGTTTGAAGGAGGTGATGGGAGAATGTTGGGTGGAGGTGATAGAGTAATGTTTGAAGGAGGTGATGGGGGAATGTTGGGTGGAGGTGATAGAGTAATGTTTGAAGGAGGTGATGGGGGAATGTTGGGTGGAGGTGATAGAGTAATGTTTGAAGGAGGTGATGGGGGAATGTTGGGTGGAGGTGATAGAGTAATGTTTGAAGGAGGTGATGGGGGAATGTTGGGTGGAGGTGATAGAGTAATGTTTGAAGGAGGTGATGGGGGAATGTTGGGTGGAGGTGATAGAGTAATGTTTGAAGGAGGTGATGGGGGAATGTTGGGTGGAGGTGATAGAGTAATGTTTGAAGGAGGTGATGGGGGAATGTTGGGTGGAGGTGATAGAGTAATGTTTGAAGGAGGTGATGGGGGAATGTTGGGTGGAGGTGATAGAGTAATGTTTGAAGGAGGTGATGGGGGAATGTTGGGTGGAGGTGATAGAGTAATGTTTGAAGGAGGTGATGGGGGAATGTTGGGTGGAGGTGATAGAGTAATGTTTGAAGGAGGTGATGGGGGAATGTTGGGTGGAGGTGATAGAGTAATGTTTGAAGGAGGTGATGGGGGAATGTTGGGTGGAGGTGATAGAGTAATGTTTGAAGGAGGTGATGGGGGAATGTTGGGTGGAGGTGATAGAGTAATGTTTGAAGGAGGTGATGGGGGAATGTTGGGTGGAGGTGATAGAGTAATGTTTGAAGGAGGTGATGGGGGAATGTTGGGTGGAGGTGATAGAGTAATGTTTGAAGGAGGTGATGGGGGAATGTTGGGTGGAGGTGATAGAGTAATGTTTGAAGGAGGTGATGGGGGAATGTTGGGTGGAGGTGATAGAGTAATGTTTGAAGGAGGTGATGGGGGAATGTTGGGTGGAGGTGATAGAGTAATGTTTGAAGGAGGTGATGGGGGAATGTTGGGTGGAGGTGATAGAGTAATGTTTGAAGGAGGTGATGGGGGAATGTTGGGTGGAGGTGATAGAGTAATGTTTGAAGGAGGTGATGGGGGAATGTTGGGTGGAGGTGATAGAGTAATGTTTGAAGGAGGTGATGGGGGAATGTTGGGTGGAGGTGATAGAGTAATGTTTGAAGGAGGTGATGGGGGAATGTTGGGTGGAGGTGATAGAGTAATGTTTGAAGGAGGTGATGGGGGAATGTTGGGTGGAGGTGATAGAGTAATGTTTGAAGGAGGTGATGGGGGAATGTTGGGTGGAGGTGATAGAGTAATGTTTGAAGGAGGTGATGGGGGAATGTTGGGTGGAGGTGATAGAGTAATGTTTGAAGGAGGTGATGGGGGAATGTTGGGTGGAGGNCTATTACTACTGTCTCTTATACACATCTAGATGTGTATAAGAGACAGAGGTAGAGGTAGAGGAGGAACAGGTAGAGGTAGAGGAGGTAGAGGTAGAGGAGGTAGAGGTAGAGGAGGTAGAGGTAGATGCAGGGCGTTAGAGTTCAGTTTTAGGAGGAATTTAATGTTTGTAGAAAGTTATAATTATATTTATTATTATTAAGAGTAATGCTCATTGAATGCAAGTGTATGGCCACACAGTACACAGTGTATGGCCACACAGTACACACCTAAGCAGCAGCAGCCTGCTGTATGAGCTGTATATCTTGCCTCGCAGTTTGTATTCAACTTTCGCTGCTTCTTGCTTCGGCTTTTTTATTGAGACGATGAGTCCGTAGAGCACCCGCTCCTCCTGTCCATTTAGCCCCTTCTGTGACCCTTTCCGTCCCTTTGGCCGCCCTATTGGCCGTTTTGGTCCCTTAGGTCCCTCCACACCGTGCCCTAGGGCCGCCTCCTCCAGCAGACGAGGGAGGCTGATGCTCCGACATTTGGTCGTGACGTGTGTGATGGCCTCTTCATAGTCCTCGGCCTCGATCATCTGCTGGAGCTCTCGGGGCTGTTGGATAATTTTGTTGTAATGCAGGGAAAATAAGAGTCAAAAATCAAAAATGTGAGTCAAAAGTCAAAAATATGAGTCAAAAGTAAAGAATGAGTCCAAAAGTCAAAACTATGTATAAATAATTTTGAGTCAGGAGTCAAAAATATGAGTCAAGAGTAGAAAATATGTATAAAACATTTGAGTCATAGGTAAAAAATGTAAGTGAAATTTTTGAGTAGAAAATGTGAGTAAAAAATACGAGTCAAAAATGTACGTGCTGTGAGTCAGGATGTGTCAATATTGGGATAATTTTAATCGTTCATTTAAATTGTCCTTACATTTTTAAATGTAAGGACAATTTTTGATCATCGAGGACCATTTTAATCGTTCACTTAAATTCAAATCTTCAAGTCAGTCTCAGTCAGTCATGAAGAAATAAATTTCTAGAAGACATGTTGAAAACATCGACAGAAATAAAATCTCTTTATAATAAATGATATTTAAAAAATACATTTACAAGAGCAATTTTGAGTGATTGATTGTACTACTGCCCTTGTATTGTCTACTGTACAGGCCTGGTCTATAGCAGTGGGGGTGAAAATATTCAGTTTAAATAATAAATATGAGCAAATATATAAATTTAGCAATTCTATGTTCATTCTACAATTATAACTATTTTTTTAATTAAACAAATTCTATATGTGGTCTGAATATAAGTTTACAATAAATGAACATAAAATCAGCTATCATTATACAATTTATACACTTGCGCCCAAAATTATTCATACTTCTTCAGATATATAATTAATTCAAATTTGAAAAACAATAAAGATCATTTACAACTTATTTTTCTAGGAAAGGTTTTCATTTCATAAATTTACAGGCATAGGGCAGAGTACAAAAGAAATACCTATCTATTCACAATTTCTAATGGATAAGAACTGTAGGCAGCATTTAAACTAGGCTTCTCATTAAAAATATACCATACAATGATTCCAAAATGCGCAGATTGGAAGCACCAGAAATAGGAGCTAAAATCTTAAAGTCAGTGTTGGACATCAGAATGTTGCACTGTTCGGCGTGAGTGCGCACAGCTGAATGAGGAGGGCCCAATAGTAACTGCCCAGTCCTACAACTTCTTCCTTTATGCTCAGCGACCCTAGTGTAAAGGTTGTGTGTCGTCATTCCAATGTACACAGATGCACATTGTGCACAACTAAATAATTAAAACTAGGGATGGTTGCATGAGAGAAAGGAGGATATCATTGTACCTAAAAAATGAAACTATTTAAACATTTTCACAAGTAAGATATGAAGATTATTGTCCAGAAAATATTTCATAAGCAAATCTTTCAAATCTTTTGAGACTAAAATGGAATAATTCGGACATTTGGATGTTGCTTAATTAAGTTTGGAGAAAAAAAGTGAGGCTCATAATCCAAAGAACACAATACCCACAGTTAATCATCAGGGTTAGAATCTTATGTTTTGTTTTTTTCTGCTAGGGGACCTGGAAGTGTGAGTAAAGTTGATGGGATTATGAAAAAAGAAAAATATCAGAAATAACATCAAACAGGATGCAGAAAAACTTTCTCTTGGTCCTGATTGGATTCTTTAGCAGGATAATGATCCAAAGAACACATCAAAAATAGTCAAGAAGTGGTTTGATGATTCACACATCAATGTCATGGAATGGCCTAGTCAAAGTCCCGATAGCAATCCAATTGAGAATTTGTGGCGAGTACTGAAAATAAAAGATCAGAAGAGACAATATAAAAATTTGAAAGAATTAGAACAGTATACCAAGTAAGAATGGAAAAAAACTTTGCAACAATACATGCAGGGACCTTATTGACCATTACTGTAAGCATTTACAACAAGTTATCAAGAGAAAAGGCCATGCATATTGATTCAGGGTATGAATAAATTTGGTCATGACTCAGTTATATATTTCTTTTGCATCACTTTACAAAACTGAAAAATAATGTTTTTTAGTTTCTAATACCATGTTATATGGCTCATTAATGCTTTACATCTCCTTTAAAGTTTTAGATAATTATTTTTGGTCTAATTCTCTTTATTTGTTATAATTTCACTAGATTGATTGAATCCCAGCTTCACTAGAAATTTAAAAGCAAAGAAAACTTTTAAAAGTCCAACTCCATCATCAGTTTCATAAATCTAGAACATAATTACAATCAGAAATTAATAAAGTTTGTATTCAAAAGAAAAAATACAGCAGAATGTAAAAATCTAAATTTACAGGCAAAGGGCTGAGTAATAAAGTAAATACCTATCTATTCATAATTTCAAGTAGATAAGACTTAAAGGCTGCATTTAAACTAGGCCTATCTTTAAAAATATACAAGGATTCCAAAATATGCAGATAGGGTGCAACAGAACAAGAAGCTAAAACCTTAAAGTAATAATGTCAGTAGATTGCTTGAATTGCAGATTGACTAGAAATGTAAAAGCAAAGAAGACTCCACAAAAATTCAGCATTTCTCTATTGAAAATGTTTTGGAGACCAGCTCCATTGTCAGTTTGATAAATATAGAATACAAATACAGTCAGAAAATTAATCAAGTTTGGAGTCAAAAGAAAAAAAGTTAAAACCTAAATTTACATGCAGAGGGCAGAATAAACTGTTGTGTGGAAATGGCTGCCATTTTTTTGGAATGAGATAGGCAAATTCTGTCAATTACGTTTTCAAGCCAACACCTGGGTGCAACTTTTATGTTAACTGGAACCTTTGCTAGCTGAGGTTCTACTGTAAATGCATTTTTAAGGGTGTCCCTAATTACCCTGGGGGGTGTCCCTTTTTACCCTGTTGTGCGGAAATTGCTGCTATTTTTTTGGAATGAGATAGGCAAATTCCGTCAATTACGTTTTCAAGCCGACACCTGGGTGCAACTTTTATGTAAGTAAAATTTATTAATACGGCTAATATTTTTTTTGCTCCAGACCTTAGCAGAGGTACTTTTCCAAAGTCACACTTTTCACACTTTTTTCAGCAATTTTTAGAGATAGTAATTTTTTTATTTCTAGACTAGCCTTATACATAATAGATAGTAAATATGTTGAAGTTTATGCCACTATTTTTAGTTTTGCAATATTTTGATTAGTTTAGCTGCTACAACATTTCTACGAAATGTGGGATGCGCGTCCTGATTTACCCCACCCACGCCTTTTTACCCCGTTTGACGGTATAATTGTTAAATAATTATAATTTGGCTAAAAATGTTATTTGAAACCGCTTCCAGAACTAATTGGTCTACTTGGTTCAACGGTGACCATTGAACGTGGCCATTACAAACGTGGTGCCCGAAAATAGGGGTGCGCTTGCTCCAATATGAGCGGGACGACCAAGATGAGTGCGTTAGAGCGCTACAGCACCCAAAAACTGCCATTTCTTTAGGAAATAAGTGCCAGAATATTAACAAATCCTGCTCTTGGAGGGCCTTATAATTGCACCCCCCACTCCTTGCTCCTCAACTGAGTAGCGCTGGAGTGCTCCGACTGTTCTGGTGGATCTAAATGACCCACGATTTCTTAGAATTCCACCATGGTTTAATCAAATGTATGATTTACAAAAGCCACACGACATTAATTGCTAATGTAAAGAACTAGACATGTGTTTATGCTACTAATTTATCATTGAAGTTGTTTCCCCATAATTCCATGCTTTGTTACAAGTGAAATTCATCACCTGGAATGAGAATTTTCAATTGGGGTTTCAAGCATTGATTCCCCATTACTTTTATGTAATTACCTAGTCTATCTGTAAAATATTTATATAAATTACAGCCATACTAGAAAATTAATATAAAATGAAATTACAGCTACAGAATTTTAATTATTGATATTCAAGTATAATTTATTTATAAAACATTTGAAGCATGCAGAGTGCGCTTCAAATATATATCATTGTTGCCACAAGTCTTAACCCCAACTATATAAAAAAATATAGCTATCACCATGACTATGACACTATATGTTTATGTGGATGAGTGCACTCTGCATGCTTCAAATGTTTTAAAAATAAATTTAAATATTAATGTAGCTGAGCATTAACTATTCAATTTTCTAAAATTTAGTAAGAAGCAAAGCATATTCTAATTCTTGAATAGCCTACAAAATGCTTCTAAAAAATAAAAATGCCGTAAGGCATGTGACCTCGTGATCATTGACTTGCTACCATTATGTTCTGAAGGATATTTTGGCTGGAGTGTTGAAGGACTGCAGATTACAGAAGTTGAAAATTTTATGAAATGACATGTTTGCACAGTGCAAAAGCGCAATTTTCTCAATCAAACAAAAATACACTAGGTTGGAGACTTGGAACCACTAGATTTTATACCTACTGAAATCATAAAATGAAATTATATATTAGAGCTGGAATATTTCAGAAAAAATTTGAACTTTTCCAAACCTGATCAGCGGGTTATTGGTTAGCCTGTCAGAATGTTAGTGTCTGACTGTCCGACAGTCCGAGTGACCAAGTCCAGCAAGGCAGTTGCTTTCTCCTATGTTGAACAGTTGAAGATTGAACTTTTGAACCAACTTTGACTACTAGCTCATAACTCAATAAACTCTTTATGGGAACAAAGACCAAAAGCACAAAAAAAAAATATGGACAAAGCTAAAGTTTTAATAATATTAACATAAATGAATAAATAAATAAAATTTAAATAACTTCAGTGAGTTCAGTCTTCAGTTGAAATCTAACACCGAATCTAACCGTGTACTGCTTTCAGCGTTGATATGCGTCTTGTTATGTTTCCCAGTGAGGCCACATTTCCTGCGATGCCACATTTTCAGTGAGGCCACATTTCCTGTGAGGCCACATTTCCTGTGAGGCCACATTTCCTGTGAGGCCACATTTCCAGTGAGGCCACATTTCCTGTGAGGCCACATTTCCTGTGAGGCCACATTTCCAGTGAGGCCACATTTCCAGTGAGGCCACATTTCCTGTGAGGCCATATTTGTAACCTGTCTCTTATACACATCTAGATGTGTATAAGAGACAGATATTAGAGTGCATCGATTTTATTATTAGACATTTTTTAAAGCTCTCAAAACAGCCTAATCGAGTATGTGTTGCTTTCAAATAAAGCATCAGAGGAATCTTACTTTAAAATAGTCATTGGTTATGACATTTTTCTACATTTTGTTCATTTATAATCAGTATAAGACACAGGCCGCAGGTTTAGAAAGCAGATCNCTGACTAGACAGACTACCGGTAGCGTACTTGGAAAATTTAGCATTCAAAACTTTAGATTCTGTGAACCTCGTAATTTATACATTATTAGAACTTTAGACGGCTCACAATATATCGTGTAAAATTTTCACTCAATAATAGTCTCGATTGATAATAATATTATCAATAATAGCACACGATTGATACCTGTCTCTTATACACATCTAGATGTGTATAAGAGACAGGATTTACCCCACCCATCCCTTTTTACCCTGTTTGACGGTATACTTGTTAAATAAATTATAATTTGGCTATAATTGTCACTCAAAACTGCTTCCAGAACTAATCGGTCCACTCGGCTCAATGACACTTAAATCAAATGTATGGTTTACAAAAGTCATTAATTGACTATGACATTAATTGCTAATGTAAAGAACTAGACATGTGTTTATGCTACTAATTTATCATTGAAGTTGTTTCCCCATTAATCCATGCTTTGTTACAAGTGAAATTCACCATCTGGAATGAGAATTTTCAAGTATAGGGTTTTACACAGGAATTTCCCCATTACTTTTATGTAATTAGTCAATCTGTAAAATATTTCTATAAATTACAGTCATAATAGAAAATTAATATAGAACGAAATTACAGTTACAGAATTTTAATTATTGATATTTAAGTATAATTTAACAATAATGAGCACTAACTATTTAATTTTATAAAATTTTCTAAGAAGCAAAGCATGTTCCGATTCTTGAATGGCCTACAAAATGCTTCTAAAAAATAAAAATAATTGATGCTTTTAAAAAATAAAACTGCCTTAAGGCATGTGACCTCATGATCATTGAATGGCTACCATTATGTTCTGCAGGATATTTTGGCTGGAGTGATGAAGGACTGCAGATTGCGGAAGTTGAAAATTTTATGAAATGACATATTTGCACAGTGCAAAGCACAATTTTCTCAATCAAACAAAAATACACTAGGTTGGAGACTTGGAACCACAAGATTTTATATCTAATGAAATCATAAAATGAAATTATATATTAGTTTAAATATATGGAAACATATTACTGATCTGTTGAGCATATAAAATAATGTGATAAAGTAATATCTTAGTAATACTTAACTTAGATACAGCCAACAATTATTTTTGTATTACATACCATCAAACGGGGTAATAAGGGATGGTTATGAGCATTTTTATTAATAACTTCTTACCATGAAACATTTCATAAACAAGTTTAGGCTCATTCTATAGCTTTTTGGGAGAGCAATCAAATGGCATCTTCAAAAAAATTCCAAGTGCTATTCGTAAGGTAACAGATGCAAAATAAAACTGTCCCGAATTACCCCTGGGAGCGGGGTAATCCGGGACATAAAAAGCGGGGTAATCCGGGACATAATCCTGCAATAAAAGTTAATTTTAAAACGTTTGAAGCATGCAGAGTGTACTCATCTATTACTAACAGTACTCTGAAGTCCTCCTCTTTCATTGTAGACAATGTAGAGGTAGAATAAATGACATTTTCTGTGATTTTTACTTGCTTTCCCTTTATTGATATGATATTACCATATAGGTACATTAATTACTGTATTATTGATGCAATATTATTGTATTTTTGATGCAATATCACTGTATCCATGAACATGCCATTGAGCATTTACAACAACCTTCTCTACTGCAAGCTTCATATCAGCAGCCTTATAGCATTTTTTCTGTATCTGTAAGCTTACAGGACGGCTTGTAATTTCACACCATTTTAATTGGGTTAAGTGAATTTACCATAAAAAAAGATAGTGAAAAACATACCTGAAACAGAAAGGAATGTTTTAGTGACAACCATCATATATTTTGGAGAAATAAATCATAGTTTAGGTCAATTACTTTTCATTCTATGATGCCTGGTGCACAATTCTATATATAGCATTCTATGTACAATTTTGTGATGACCGATGATGCAGTAATTTTTCGATAAGTAAACTTTTTTTAATCAGCGAGGTAAATGTAATCAATATTCTTTGTTTTTAATCAATTTTTTACTTAACTGGAGCCTTTACAAACTGAGGTTCTACTGTAAATGCGTATTTAAGGGTGTCCCTAATTACCCCGTCACATGGAAATGGCTGCCATTTTTTTGGAATGAGATAGGCAAATTCCATCAATTACATTTTCAAGCCAACACCTGGGTGCAACTTTTATGTAAGTAAAATTTTTTAATACGGCAAATATTTTTTTTGCTCCAGACGTTTTAAAATAGAGGAGGTACAGTACTTTTCCAAAATCACACTTTTCACACTTTTTTTTCAGCGATTTTTTAGAGATAGTAAATGTTTGATTTCTTGACTAGCTTTATACATAATAGATAGTAAAAATGTTGAAGTTTACAACACTATTTTTAATTTTGCAATATTTTGATTAGTTTAGCTGATACAACATTTCTACAAAATGTGGGATGCGCCTCCCGATTTACCCCACCTGTCTCTTTCTACCCCGTTTGATGGTAGTATAAGATGATAATGATATATAGTATAAGATGAAAATAATATGTCTAAGATGATGATGATCTTTAATAATGATCTGTAATCTTCTTGCCATATCTAAGCATACCCATGACCATTTATCCTTCATAGATCAGGAAGCCATGGAGTCGCACATGTGCATAGCTCAAAACACTTCTTTTATTTATTTCAATGTCCATGTTTGATAAATTTCATGAGCAAATAAACTCTACACTAATCAAGCATTGAGTTTTGACTTGATAAATGCACTTAAGTACAAATTTTTTTATGTTCTTTAGGCAGGATTGGAAAACTGATACTTTTTCAATTTATGGCTCCAAAAATTCAGGGGAAGCTGAAAAAGCAAATTTTTTCACATTATGTAGTGTTGCATTGTTTACAGACAACTCCAACATTGTATACAGCAATAGTGACATTAACTTCAGGAATCACCAACTTCCTGTCCAAAGGCATTTCTTGGGAGACTAAAGAGGGGCAGGGATCTCTCCTTTGTACACTCACTCAGTAGATTCAGCTCAAACACTTCATTCATGAATTGCCCCAATGTAATAGAAAACCCAATAAGTGATGCACAAATAACATCATCCAGTCATTACTTGCTATAAGCCAGCTTCTCCTTCATAATCCCTCTTAAGTCTGCAAAGGCTTTTGCCTTTGCAGACCACTTTGCTTTTCTGCAGCAACATCCCTCTTAAGTCTGCAAAGGCGCTCTCTCTCCCTCTCTCTCTCTCTCTCATTTGCCTTTCTGCAGCAATAATTGAGGAACCAAGTTTAGCTTATTGGCTCACAAGAAGCTAAGATGTCTTGGTATGAACACCTGAACATTGATATTGATGAACATCTACTGGAATTTTCACAGTGGTCAATGACAATGAGAGTTTGAGTCTGCCACAATAGAAGCATAGGAAGCATGTGAGCTTGGTACTTGGTCAGATGGACGAGCTGCGGCCGAGGTTAGGAGAGACGATGGGTAGATGCGACGCCTCACATGGGGGCGCCGTCAAGCCAAAAAAACGGCTCGCAGCAGGTCTGTGAGCCTGGCACGACCCAGCCAGGAGCCTATCTTTGAGCTGACACCTCAACTTCTTTAACATCCTGAGCATAGGAATAACCAGTAGCATGGAAACTCAGAGCATTAGATGCCTGAAGCTTCATTAGCATGGTCTGGACAGAACCTGCACTAAGCACAGTTGAATTTGATGACAGCTCTGCCTTTGCTTGACCACAAGTTCCATTGGAATTATTAGGTACTTGTGCACTTGGTAGTCATTTCTTATTCACAGCTAAATGTTTAGCTCTACTGCCATCGAGAATCTCACTTGAGTCTTGAACCACCTGAGTTATGGTCCCTCTGCTCGCAAACAGAAACAGCAGGTGTAGACTCTCACTCTGGTCACAGTCAGGTATGCTGCAATTCTATATTTAATATAAAAGAAGATGGTATTTTGAGATTTGAACCAATCATCAATGTTGATGGACCAGTCCACAGCACACTAGCTCAAAAACTTATTATTAACACAGCACAAAACTGGAAAATTAATATAGAATAAAATTCCAGCTCCATAATTTTATTGGCTGATATTTAAAAATTAGAAGTCTTAATTATCCAAATTTATATAATTTACTAAAAATTGAAGCATATTTCAAGTCTTGAAGGCCCATGAAATGCTTCTAAAAATAATTGATTTATGCCTTGTGGCATGTGACCTCAGACCGGTCCACAATGTTTACAGATAACCTGATGCAGGTGTCTGGTCCACCGCACACTAGCACCACCTCTCCAGAGACATAACCACCTAGTGCCTACTAAATAAACAAAAGACCGCATTGGCCAACAACAATAATAACAGTTCAAGGGATCAATGGACAAGAAATTTGAAATTCTTCAGAGTAGAAGTACTGATTGGAGTCAGGTTTTAAGTCATTAAATGCCTAAAAATGTTAAAAAATTTATGTGTCCGCATAGATTTTAATGATGTTAACATCGAAAAATTTAAAATAGCTCTTTTATCATATATATTTGTTAAATAAATTGGAATTTGGCTATAATTGTCACTCAAAACTGCTTCCAGAACTAATCGGTCCACTCGGCTCAATAACACTTCAATCAGATTTATGGTTTACAAAGGTCACATGACTTTAATTGCTTATGTAAAAAACTAGACATGTGTTTATGCTACTAATTTATCATTGAAGTTGTTTCCCCATAAATCCATGCTTTGTTACAAGTGAAATTCATCACCTGGAATGAGAATTTTTAAGTGAGGTTTCACACATGAATTCCCCCATTTATGTAGTTAGTCTTATCTTTAAAAGCTTTCTATGAATTACAGCCACAATAGAAAATTAGTATAGAATGAAATTACAGCTCCACAATTTGTTGATATTTAACAATTACAAGTATTAATTATTCAATATTACAAAATTTCATAAGAAGCAAGGCATATTCTAAGTCTTGAATGGCCCGCAAAACATGTCTAAAAATAATTGCTTTATGCCTTATGGCATGTGACTGCATGGTCCTGCCTCACACTATTTAGTTGCCACTGTGCAGAAAGTGGGTGAATATTGCAAGATCTTTGGCGACACATCGGCAGCAAAATTTACACCTTCAGATGTTCTTGCCAACACATTTGGATTGAAATGATTGCATTCTAGATATTCGCCAGTCTTTGGCCCACTATTTAGAAAATAGTTGAAAGTCTGAAAGACCGCAAGCGGCGCATGCAGTGAATAACAAGAACAATAATAATTCTAGTACTAAGCAACAGTTGTTAGAACATAGGTAGGGTTTAGGGTTCACAATATCATTGTTGATATGAGCACAGTGCCATCTCTTGGCGGTCTGGGCAGCAGAATCGTGCCAGGCCTCGCTCTACTTTGCCGCTCTCTCAGTAGATGGTGCCAAGCGTCTGGCTGCCAGATAGCTGCCAAGTTATATGTGTTGAGTTATAAGTGTTGCAGTGCGTGGAGAGTATGGGGTGTACTATCAAAGTTGTTAGCAGCTTTATCTTATTAAAATTACCTGGCAGTGGATCTTGAAAATGGCTGGCAACGCTTTGGGCTAAAAATCCATAAATTGGCAACGCTGCTTGCACCATCTGCACCCTGGTTTAGTTGCATTTGAGCCAGGGCAAACATGGTGGGGTTACATCCATTTCCTGGTTATTGTGAATCGACTATTTTTTATTGTAATATTTGTAAATATTTTTATTCTATACCATATTGTAAATAAATATTTATCTTGAGATATGCAGTTCTTATGTCTTTAGCACCAGTGGCGTGAAGCTTAAAATATGAACAAAGAAGTGAAGTGTCCTTCAGTTCAAGTCATACCAGTAGCCTAGCTGCCTAAGCAGCCTCAAAGCCTGTGTAACCTACAAAAGAAAGTCATCATTTTGTCAGTCATTGTTGGCATTTTTGTAACCCACAGAAGTAAGATTTATTATTATTAAATTCTCAATTTTTAATTTACTTCATGAATTGCAATTTAATATGTTATATTGTATTGCTTTGCCAACTACAAGAAAATGGCAACTCACTCTGCCTTGTTACTTTGAAGTTTGACAATTGATACTTGAGTAATGTAAACACAAAGTTATACTACATTCTAAAAATGAAATCTTAAAAATAATCAAATTTTAAATTATTTATTTGAAGTTAACTCTACATTTATTACAAGAATATCAGATCACTTCAGGTGAATATTTGTGCTGAATAATAATGTTCAAAACTGGGCAGTGTGCATGCTACACGCTTTAGGCTTTGCCAAGAGCAATAAGTACCACTATGGCACCATCACCCAATTCTAGAATTATAGGTACCATGTTGTCACTGACACTCGTCACTTGTCAGCGCCTCAGGAGGTCAGCCCGTCAGCATCCAAGTCCAGCTGCTCCAGCAAGCTGCTGAAAGCCTGCAAGGCAGTTGGAACTTGGATTATCCCATGCAAGCATGGAAAACCTCTACCTATAGGCTTCAGAGCGGCAACTAGAGCTTTTCCGCCATTTCAGGAATGCATGAATAAGTGTACGGGTATCACTATTCAGACAAATGACAATGTTTCCCTGATGTTTCTAAGTGAGCTGTTTATGTTTATATGTTGACATGATTCCCACCAGACAAATTATCTCCTATCTAATTGTTAACAGAAGTGCACAATCAGGCTGCAAGATTCCAAATGCATTGACAATTTGTCACATTGGAGCTGCAAATTTTCAGAAACAAGTAGGAAAATTCCAATCCTGCCGGTCACAGTCCCATGTTGAATTGAAGTTTGAACCAACTTCAACTCCTTATGGGAACAAAGACCAAAGTCACAAAAAATATGATGATAAAGCTAAAATTTAAATTAAATAAAAATATATATAAAAATGATTAAATAAAGTATAAATAACTTGAGTTTTCAGCTAAGCAGAATTGCAAAGTGCTAGTGGCTAAGTGGCATAGCTACATCTGATCTGAAGGACTAGAAGGAAAAAGAAACAGAATTAAATTTGAAAACAAAGTTATTGCAGGTAAATACCAAGTGCATATCGTTCGATAAACCATTCACTGGTTTTTAAAGAGCTATAATGTTACTCATGCCATCATTGCGAACCGGCGGGCGGCGAACTCAACTGACTTTCTCCGGTAAAAACCATGCGGTTTCCGTGACGACAGCACACGAAGAGTGCCTACTATAGTTCCTACCCGCCTTGGTCACTCGAAGCTAACCTATGATGCCTGAGCCAGAGGAAATAATTTTAATATTAAGTACAGGCTACTTGATTCATACACAATTGGATACGTGTAGGCTCAATACCATTGGATACGTGTAGGCCCCATATTATTTATAGTAGTAGTGGCGGTTTTAGCATTTATTTGGACGTAGACCTGTTGCCGATTCGTAAAACCGTCGAATATTCACAGCTTGTTGCGGTCTCAAACTCACCATTCACTTTTGCAATTATTCATGACTCTTCAGTAATCTAATAAATTCCAATTTTAAAAAACAATATAGATCATTTAGAACTTTTTTTCTATGAAAGATTGCCATTATAATGTACAACAAAATATTTAGAAAATAATTATTTTCAACAACAATTAGTTTGAATTTTGTGAGTAACAAACTGTTCATAATTATTCGTACCCTATTATTCCAGATCATTTATCATAGTATTTAATTAAAACTATTAATGAAAATAGAAGGAGATGCTCAATAACTGCATTTCAAAATTCAGTGTTATCAATCATTGTAATATTTTTCTCCGCAAAATCTGAAAATATCATTTTTCTACAATTAAGGGAAAAGCTAAAATTATGTTAAAAGCTTGAATATGGCAAAGAGAAAGGAGCTTAGAAATGATCTCAGAAACAAAATTGTAAATTCCCACAAAGAAGGGCTAGGTTATAAAGCAATATCTAAGAAATTTGATATTCTCACGTCTATAATACAGAGCATCATAAAAAATTCAAATCATTTAAGGGGACCGACTACCCTAAAATTTTCAATTTTGGCGTTTTCCGGTTTTTGAGCTCATCTTAAAGCTGGAATTCTGCTCTTTCCAATGGTACCACTGCCATCGCTGTACGCCAATATTCACGTTCATGACGTCTCTTTAAAGGGAAGCGGGTGGGAGAGTTCTTTAAGTAAATAGATATAAAGTAATTAGCTGCTGAAATCTTTGAATATAGTTTCTACTTGAGTTGTGCTGCAGTTACATGCTTAGTCTCATCTTAAAGCTGACATTCTGAGCTTTCCAACGATACTACTGCGATCCATGTGCGGCAATATTGACGCAGATGGCCGGGCTTTAATGGGGGGTGGGGGGTGGAGTTCCTTAACTAAATAGACCTAAGAAAATTAGAGCGGCAAGACTACATATCTTGGTGTATCTGGCATCTGAGCTCAGTTACCTAACCGAATGATACGTGTCTCGATGTTGTAGGATGATATTTATAGGAGGAGATAGATTTTCTAAAGTATCCCTTTTTAGCCGTTTTCTCCGAATTTCACGTTTTCTATCGATTTTTTCGAAAAATTCATAAAGCAAAATGTTATTTATTTTACATTTTACGTATGTATTTGAAGTTTCATGATGATCGGATAATAACTGTAGAAGTTTTCCCGGAGGGTAGTCGGTCCCCTTAAAACAGTGAATAACCTGGTTGGTCAAGGAAGGAAGGGAAAAATCTCCCCTAGATGTGCCAGAAACATAATACGCTCCATTTGCAACAATCTTAGCAACACTAGAAAGGAAATTTTGTTGAATTTCAATGCTTCTGGAATAAGGGTTTCATGACAAACACTGCAAAGAATAATGCGTCGTAACGGATTGAAGGGTTGTCAACCCAGGGAAACCTCTTTGCAAACCAAAAACATGTGAAAGCATGTGTGAAGTTTGCTAAAATTCATGTCGAATCCATAACATCATTTTCTCCAAGATTTTGTGGACGTTTACAACAAGTTATCAAGAGTAAAGGCCATGCTATTTACTATTAATTCAAGGTATGAATAAATTTGGTCATGAATCAGTTTTACGTTTCCTTTGTATCTCTTTACAAAACAGAAAAAAATTATATTTTTTGGTTCAAAATAGCTTACCAAATTTCAGACTTGTATCTTATTTATGAGGGGAGTTATTGCAGTTATAAATAGTTATAAAAGTCCGTAAGCGACTATCGCGGCTGAGCGCGTCCACAGGGCTCTTAAGAAATGGTGAATATTTTGGCTCTATTCTTTGCTTTTAAATTCTTGATAATTTATCAATTGCAATGTTGGCAACAATCCTAGGATCACTAGCAAGGTAATTTTGTCAAATTTTGATGTTTCTGGTATGAAGTATCAAGACAAATGTTGAAGGGTTGTCAAACCCAGGAAAACCAGTTTGCTAACATAAAAGCATGTGAAAGCATGTGTGAAGTTTGCTAAAACACATGTCGAATCCATAATCCCATTTTCTTCCAAGACAATGCAGACAGATGAGACTAAAATAGAATTATTCAGGTTGCTTAAGTTTGAAGAAAAAAAGTGAGGTGCATAATTCAAAGAAAACAATCCCCACAGGTAAACATGAGGATGGGAATCTTATGTTGTTTTTTTCTGCTAGGGGACCTGTAAGTCTAAATAAAGTTGATGGGATCATGAAAAGAGAACAATATCTTGATATTATCAAAAATGAAATGCAGGATGTAGAAAAACTTTTTCTTGGTCCTGATTGGATTCATCAGCAGCATAATGAACAAAAGCACATATCAAAAGTAGTCAAAAAGTGGTTTGATGATTATCACATCAATGTCATGGAATGGACTAGTAAAAGTCCTGATCTCAATACAACTAAGAATTTGTGGCGCGTACTGAAAATAGAGGTGCAGAAGAGACAATATAAAAATTTGAAAGAATTAGAACAGTATGAAAGTCAAAATGGAAAAACATTGCGTCAATACATGCAGGAACCTTATTGACCTTTACCGTAAGTGTTTACAAGTTATCAAGAGTAAAGGCCATGCTATTTACTATTAATTCAAGGTATGAATAAATTTGGTCATGAATCAGTTTTATGTTTCCTTTGTATCTCTTTACAAAACTGAAAAAATAATATTTTTGGGGTTCAAAATACCCTTATATGGTTTATAAATGTTTTACATCTCCTTTAAAATTTTAGATAATTATTTTTGGTCTAATTTTTGTAATTTGTTGTCACTAGATTGCTTGAATTGCAAATTCACTAGAAATTTAAAAGTGAAGAAAACTCCAGAGAAATTTAGCATATCTCTATTGAAAATGTTTTAAAAGTCCAGCTCCATTGTCAGATCAATAAATCTAGAACACAAATTTAATCAAAAATTAATAAAGTTTGGATTCAAAATAAAAAAAGAAGAAGACAAAAACCTAAATTTACAGGCAAAGGCCGAGTAATAAAGTAAATACCTAACAATTCACAATTTCTAGTGGATAAGAAGAAAAGGCTGCATTTAAACTAGGATTATCTTTAAAAATATTCAAGGATTCCAAATTACGCAGATCAGATGCAACAGAACAAGAAGCTAAAACCTTAAAGTCATAATGTCACTAGATTGCTTGAATTGCAGATTCACTAGAAATGTAACAGTGAAGAAAACTGCACAAAAATTCAGCATTTCTCTACTGAAAATGTTTCGGAGACCAGCTCCATTGTCAGTTCGATAAATATAGAACACAAATACAGTCAGAAAATTAATCAGTTTGGAATCAAAAGAAAAAAAAAAGTTAAAACCTAAATTTACAGGCAAAGGGCAGAATAATAAAGAAATACCTATCCATTCACAATTTCTGATGGATAAGAACTGTAGGCAGCATTTAAACTAGGCTTCTCTTTAAAAATATACAGTGATTCCAAAATGCACAGATCAGAAGCACCAGAACAAGAGGCTAAAACCTCAAAGCGAGTGCCATACACTGGAACATTGCACTGTTTGGCGTGAGTGTGTACAACCAAATGAGGAGGGCGCAATAGTAACTGCCCAGTCCTATATCTCCTCCCTCTATGCTCAGCAACCCTAAAATAAAGGTTGCTTGCCATCTTTCCAGCGTATGCAGGTGCACATCATGCACAACTAAATTTATAAACTAGGGACAATGACATGCATGAAAGGAGGATATCTTTGTACCTAAAAAATGAACCTATTTTAAATTATTCACCAGTAAGATACAAAGATTAACATCTGAACAGTATTTCATAAATAAATCTTTTAATTCTCTTGACTTGACTTAGGACGCATGGCAAAGTATGGAGGAGAATAGTAAACAACATTTCTATTATTTTTTATCTTTCTATTATTATTTTATTATTTTGGCCTTGATTTTTGTCTGCCTGTTTTTAAGTTGACTTTTATCATTTTTTTAGCCTTGGAAAGACAAGCTCTCAGCATAAAAAATGTTTCTACTCCTAACCATGGAGAGTTTCTTGGGATCTTGCAGAGCTTAGCCTATCGTCATTTTTATGGCTTAGGTCATTTAAAATTTTTTCTTCTGTATTTCAAGCAGTGACATGCTTTTATTGAAAAACCTGGCCAAAAATAAAGATTTGATCATTTGTAAACCTGACAAGGGCAGGGGCGCTGTGTTGGTTGGTCGTACTCGATATAACAGTAGCCTTACCGCACTCATCACCGATCCTTCTAAATATGTTGAAATTACTGATCCGATCTCTAAAACTATTTTCAAAATAGAGGACAAAATCAATAGTTTTCTGTGAAAACTCAAGGATTTGTCTGCCTTCTCATCTGAAACTTCAAACTTTACTCTTCTGGTTAATGCCCTGGGATTTTATATGGCTTACCTAAAACTCACAAGTCTGAGTTTGCCTCAAAGTTTCAATTTTGACCAATTTTTGCCACATATAGTACTCCTAGTTTTAAATAGCTAAGTTTTTAGTTCCAGTCATAGACTGTCTTACAACTAACCATTACACAGTAGACAATTCTTATGTTTGTTGGCCACCTGAAAGATATTACCAACATTCAGGACTTTAATATGGCCTCTTTCAACATGGAAATTTTGTTAATAAATATGGCTCTTTATGAAACCATAGAGATCTGTCTCAATTTTCTGTTTAAAGATATTCATGATACTGTTATTGGTTTGAACCAAAATTTTTCAAATACTTCCTTTCAATTTTCATATTTGCTGGTAAGTTTTACAGACAGATTGATGGTTTGGGCATGGGCCTTCCTCTTGGTGCAACCTTTGCAAATATTTTCGTTTGTTCTCATGAGGTTTCATGGCTGGCCAATTGTCCTGACTTCAAACCAATATTTTATAACAGATACATCAATGACATCTTTCTTATTTTCAAGCATCCCTCTTATGTTTAACTTTTCTTAGGTTACCTAAACTTGCAATATTATTCTATTAAATTTACAATGGAACTTGAATCAAACAATAGTTTGTCCTTCCTCAACTGCAAAATTACTAAATCTAATGACTACTTTAAAACATCTGTTTTCCAAAATCTACTTTCACCAGCCTAAGCACCAGCTTTTCTAGCTTTTGTTCTTTTAGATTCAAGTTGAATGGGCTTCAAACACCACGGCTTTTGTGTTTGCTTGACTTTCCGTGCCATGCATTCTGAATTTGAATTTATGCGCAATATCTTCTGGCATGGATTTCCTTCTAGCATGGTGTTTAACCAAATTAAGAAATTCATGTCTAAGCAATACAGTGAAGATGTTCCAGAGCCTGATAATAGGAACGTTTTTACTGTTCTTTTCCATACTTTGGCCATGCATCTAAAGTTAAGTCAAGAGACTTGAAAGATTTATTAATGAAATACTTTTAAGACATCAACCTTCATATCTTACTGGAGAATAATTTTGAAATAGGTTCATTTTTTAGGTACCTCTTCTCACATGTGATTGTCCCTAGTTTATAAATTTAGATGTGTACAATGTGCACCTGCGTATGTTGGAATAACGTCATGCAACCTTTACTCTAGGGTTGCTGAGCATAGAGGGAGAAGTTATATATAGGACTGGGCAGTTACTATCATGCCCTTCTCTTTTGGCTGTTTGCACTCATGCCAAACAGTGCAACATTCCAGTGTCTGACACTGACTTTCAGGCTTTGGCTTCTTGTTCTGTTGTATCCAGTCTGCATATTTTGGAATCCTTGTATATTTTTAAAGAGAATCCTAGTTTAAATGCAGCCTATAGTTCTTATCTGCTAGAAATTGTGAATAGATAGGCATTTACTTTATTACTCTGCCCTTTGCCTGTAAATTTAGGTTTTTAACTTCTGTATTTTTTCTCTTGAATCCAAACATTATTCACTTCGGATTGTATTTTTATTCTAAATTTATCAAACTGACAATGGAGCTGGACACCAAAATATTTTAAATAGAGATATGTTTAATTTTTGTGGAGTTTTCTTTACTTTTAAATATTTTGTAATTTGTGGAAATGACATTAGGGTACGAATAATTTTGGGCACAAGTGTACATACTATATGCATTAGGTATTTAAATTAGATAATCGTTTTTTATTGAGATTGCCATACCTTCCTCATGTGTTGGGATGTTGACTGATGATGGCGGTGAAATACCTGGACTTTTCTTAGGGTTAGGGTGATGGGGGAGAGTTGGGCGGGGGTGATGGGGGAGTGTTGGGCAGAGGTGATGGAGGAGAGTTGGGCGGAATGTTGAGAGGAGGTGATGCAGGATTGCTGGGAGGAGGTGATTTACCTACCAGCACATGTTACCTACCAGTACATGTTACCTACCAGTACATGTTACCTACCAGCACATGTTACCTACCAGCACATGTTACCTACCAGCACATGTTACCTATCAGCACATGTTACCTACCAGCACATGTTACCTACCAGCACATGTCACTTACCTCATCCTGGGACATTGGTTCATGTTTGACTGATACACCATCAGCCTCCACCTCCAGCTTGATGTTGTCCACCATAATCATGTTGTCATGACCACCATCATGTTTGACAGTCATCATGTTATGCTGCTCGCCATCATGTTTGACCATAATCATGTTGTCCTGATCGCCTTCATGTTTGACTGCCATCATCATGTCACTATCATTATCACATTTGACTAAAATCATGTCATCTCCAAGCTCATCATGCATGACAGCCTCCACTTTAATATAAACTTCCTCTAAGTTGGGTTCAAGTTTGATTTTTTTTAGAGGAATTTGGTCGTCCGCTGGTGAGGCGCCAACTGGAAACAAGAAAATTGTTTATTTATTGCTACGGAAATGAATATCATTTCACAGAAGAGCTTCAAAGCAAAGAAATATTAGTAAGCAATACAATATTGCATGGAATTGTCCTTTCATTTTATTGAATGTTGCTTATATGCTTTACTCTCTTTTTATTACTGCTATAACTTATTATTTTATTAATACTATTACTATAGCTATGACTATCAATATTCATTATATTATTATTACTATTGCTATTATAATTATTATAATAATTACTGTAGCAGCTTACCTTCTGCCTTGCCTCTACCAGCCTCAGCGGCGGCTGGAGTGCGGCTCTGCTCCGCCCACCAGCCTCTCCTGGCCGCAGCAGCAGGGAGCTTGTG
The DNA here is from genome assembly GCF_000764305.2 of Hyalella azteca. Classification (NCBI taxonomy): domain Eukaryota; kingdom Metazoa; phylum Arthropoda; class Malacostraca; order Amphipoda; family Hyalellidae; genus Hyalella; species Hyalella azteca. Next base: position 68,622 of record NW_025947462.1, read on the forward strand.
CAGCACAACTCTGCATTCTTTTATCTTATATTCCATCTTATTAATTATAGGGAGATATATTACTGTCTGTTGGGCATAAAAAATAGTGCAATAAAGTAATTTCTTATTACATAAATTTATTAAACAAAAATGATAATTTTTTTACGGCCAACAATATATTTTTTTACAGCCTACAATTAATTTTACATTAATTACATATATTCTATCTTATTAAATATATGGAAACATATTACTGATCTGTTGGGCATATAGGATGATGCAATAAAGTGATATCTAATTTAACTTTGATACAGCAAAAAATTATTTTCATATTATGTATATGCAATCATATTAAATACTATATGGAAACATATTACTGGTCTGTTGAGCATATAAAATGATGTGATAGAGTAATATCTTAGTAGTACTTAACTTAGATACAGCCAACAATTATTTTTGTATTACATACCATCAAACGGGGTAATAAGGGATGGTTATGAGCATTTTTTTTAATAACTTCTTCCCATGAAACATTTCATAAACAAGTTTAGGCTCATTTTATAGCTTTTTGGGAGGGCAATTGAATGGCATCTTCAAAAAATTCCATATGCTACTTGTAAGGTGCCTGACACGAAATAAAGCAGTCCCAAATTACCCCTGGAAGCAAAATTACTTTACCCCTGCGAACAATAAAAGTTAATTTTAAAACATTTGAAGCATGCAGAGTGTACTCATCCATTACTAACAGTACCTTGAAGTCCTCCTCTTTCATTGTAGATGATGTAGATGTAAAAGAAATGACCTTTTCTGTGATTTTTACTTGTTTTTCCTTTATTGATATTATATTACCATATTACCAGTGCACGATTCTATATATAGCATTCTATGCACAATTTTGTGATGACCGATGATGCACTAATTTTTGGATAAGTGAATTTTTTTCGCTGAGCGAGGTAAATGTAATCAAAATTCTTTGTTGTTAATAAATTTTTTGTTAACTGGAGCCTTTGCTAACTGAGGTTCTACTGTAAATGCATTTTTAAGGGTGTCTCTAATTACCCCAGGGGGTGTCCCGAGTTGCCCCGCCGTGCGGAAATGGCTGCCATTTTTTTGGAATGAGATAGAACAATTCCGTCAATTACGTTTTCAAGCCTAAACCTGGGTGCAACTTTTATGTAAGTGAAATTTTTTAATACGGCAAATATTTTTTTGCTCCAGACCTTAGCAGAGGTACTTTTCCAAAATTACACCTTTTACACTTTTTTTCAGCGATTTTTTAGAGATAGTAAATGTTTGATTTCTTGACTAGCTTTATACATAATAGATAGTGAAAATGTTGAAGTTTACACTACTATTTTTAGTTTTGCAATATTTTGATTAGTTTAGCTGCTACAACATTTCTACAAAATGTGGGATGCGCGTCCCTTTTTACCCCGTTTGACGGTAGTATTTTTAGATTTTTAACTGAGCATCAATGTTAACGGACCAGTCCATAACACACTAGCTAGAAAATTTATAAACACAGCACACAACTGTGAAAATTAATATTGAATAATGTGGGATGCGCGTCCCTTTTTACCCCGTTTGACGGTAGTATTTTTAGATTTTTAACTGAGCATCAATGTTAATGGACCAGTCCATAACACACTAGCTAGAAAATTTATAAACACAGCACACAACTGTGAAAATTATTATTGAATGAAATTACAGTTCTATAATTATATTTGCTGATATTTAAAAATTAGAAGTATTAATTATCCAATTTTATAAAATTTACTAAAAAGTGGAGCATATTTCAAGTCTTGAAGGCCCACAAAATGCTTCTAAAAATAATTGATTTATGCCTTGTGGCATGTGACCTCAGACTGGTCCACAATGTTTACAGATAACCCGATGCAGGTGTCTGGTCCACAGCACACTAACACCACCTCTCCGGAGACATAACCACCTAGTGCCTACTAAATAAACAAAAGATAGCATTGGCCAACAACAACAATAACAGTTCAAGGAATCAATGGACAAGAAATTTGAAATTTTTTGGAATAAAATACTCATTGAAGTCAGGTTTTAAGTCATTAAATGGCTAAAAAGATTTAAAATTATCTGTCCGCATAGATTTCAATGCTGTTAACATTGAAAAATTAAAAATAGCTCTCTTATTATGTACCGTCAAACGGGCAAAAAAGGGATGGTTTTGAGTGTTTTTTGTTAATAACTTCTTACCGTGAAACATTTCAGAAACAACTTTACACTCATTTTATAGCTCTTTGCGAGGGCTATTCAATGGCATCTTCAAAAAAATTCCATATGCTATTTGTAAGGTGCCAGATGCAAAATAAAACCGTCCTGATTTACCCCTGGGACCAGGGTAATCTGGGACACTTGCAATAAAAGTTAATTTTAAAACGTTTGAAGCATGCAGAGTGTACTCATCCATTACTAACAGTACTCTGAAGTCCTCCTCTTTTATTGTAGATGATGTAGATGTAAAATAAATGACATTTTCTGCAATTTTTACTTGTTTTTCCTTTATTGATATTATATTACCATATTCATTAATTACCGTATTATTAATGTGATATTACTGTATCCATGGACATTCCATTGAGATTTTACAACAACCTTGCCCACTGCAAGCTTCATATCAGCAGCCATGTAGCATTTCTTCTGTATCTGTAAGCTTACGGAATGGTTTGTAATTTTGCACAATTTTAATCGAGTCTAGTGATTTCACTATAACAAAAAGATTGTGAAAAACATACCTGAAACAGAAAATAATGTTTTAGTGACAACCATCATATATTTTGGAGAAATAAATCATAGTTTAAGTCAATTACTTTCCATTCTATGATGCCTGGTGCACAATTTTATATATAGCATTCTATGTACAATTTTGTGACTACGGTTGATGCACTAATTTTTTGATAAGTGAATTTTTTTGCAGAGTTACTATTGTGAATTGCATCATGAGGATGGAGAAAATAGAGATGTCTCTTCCTATTAGTGAGCTGCAGAACAATGTGCAAGAGTGGTTGGGGGAAAAATTGTTGTGTGAAACATAAAAAATAATTATTATCACAATTTTGTGAGAGGGCATGGGCTATGTTTGAAGAAGTGCACCACAAATGCAGTTAGCAAGAAAACACATGACGTCCAACTCTTAAGTTACCTATTAGCCATTGGTTTTATTACCAATTTGATAAATTTTCAGACAATGACACTAATGGAATATACATGTAGTATTTGTCAGTGCTCTACAATGAATCAAAGCCAACCTACTATTTCTATGCTTAACAAAGTTTTCTCGTGGCAAAAGCTCCAATGTGACTGATATTAGAGTTGACTTCCTGCAACACAAAACAGTAACAAGTGGTTGTTTAATCAAATAATGTGTTTCTAGCTGGATAATATTGAATATCAGATTTATCTTTTTACTAAAAACCTTGTAACATAAGAATTACCTGTTGGTCCTTTCTTACCCCAGCCTGGTCCCATCTTACCCCAATGGGGTAAGATGGGACCAGCTCGCTTTTTTTAATCTGTACAGAAAACTGTGTTGTATGCAAAAAGTCTGAGTTGTAGCTTTGAAGCCCATTGCATAACCACAACTTGTGATAAGTTTAGGATTTTTTAGTTATTCATGGTATAGATGCTACATGCCTGTTAGTGATTTTGGTCCTGTCTTACCCCATCTGACTATATTAACAACACTGCTTGCACCCTCTGCACCCTGGTTTAGTTGCATTTGAGCCTGGGCAAACATGGTGGGGTAACATCCATTTCCTGGATATTGGGAAGTGACTATTTTTTATTGAAATATTTGTAAATATTTTCATTCTACATTGTAAATAAATATTTATCTTGAGATATGCAGTTCTTATGTCTTTAGCAGCAGTGGCGTGAAGCTTAAAATATGAACAAAGAAGTGAAGTGTCCTTCAGTTCAAGTCATACCAGTAGCCTATGCCCTATGCCTCTGTAACCTACAAAAGAAAGTTGTAATTTTGTCAGTCATTGTTAGCATTTTTGTAACCTACGGAAGCAAGATACCGTCAAACGGGGTGAAAAGGGACAGTCCTCCAACATTTTGTAGAAATGTTGTAGCAGCTAAACTAATTAAAATATTGCAAAACTAAAAATAGTGGTGTAAAGTTCAACATTTTTACTATCTATGCAGCATAAGGCAAGTTGAGAAATCATACAATTATTACCTCTAAAAAATCCCTGAAAAAAAGTGTGAAAAGTGAGATTTTGGAAAAGTACCTCTGCTAAAGTCTGTAGCAGAAAAAATATTTGTCGTATTGAAAAATTTTACTTACATAAAAGTTGCACACTAGTGTTGGCTTAAAAACGTGATTGACAGAATTTGCATATCTCATTCCAAGAAAAAATGGTGGCCATTTCCGCAAAACAGGGTAATAAGGAACACCCCCACGGGTAATAAGGGACACCCCTAAAATTGTATTTACAGTAGAACCTTGGTTAGCAAAGGCTCCAGTTAATGAAAACATCAATTAATAACAAAGAATTTTTATTACATTTACCTCGCTCAGTGAAAAAAATTTCACTTAATAAAAAATTACTGCATCAGTCATCACAAAATTGTGCATAGAACCGTCAACCAGGGCTACTCGGGACAGTTTCGAGCATTTTTTGTTAATAACTTCTTACGATGAAACATTTCATAAACAAGTTTAGGCTCATTTTATAGCTCTTTGCGAGGGCTATCGAATGGCATTGTCAAAAAATTCCATATGCTATTCCTAAGGTGCCTGAAGCAAAAAAAAAGAGTGTCCCGAGTAGCCCCGTCAAACGGGGCTACTTGGGACACTTGAAATAAAACTTCATTTTAAAATGTTTGAAGCATGCAGAGTGTACTCATCCATTACTAGCAGTACCTACTCTGAAGTCCTCCTCTTTCATTGTAGATGATGTAGAGGTAGAATAAATGACATTTTCAGTGATTTTTACTTGTTTTTCCTTTATTGATATTACCATAAACATTAATTACCATCAACTGGGGTGACTTGGGCCCCATTTTTGATTTTGTTTTGTAAACAAAAACGGGGTTGTAAATGCCAGGGTCGTAAATAAAGTCATAAACGCCTCACTCACTCACTCACCTTCAACGCATAGTGGCAAACCAGAGAATTTTTAGAATCAGTTCATTTTTAATTTCCTCATTTACTCAAGATATGAACAAATTTCTTATGTATGATAATGCTGGTATCCATGATACTTTACTGGTCTACTTATGGGACTCAAAAATGAACTTGAGGTAGAGTCTAAAAAACTCTCTGCTTTGCCACTAAGCGCCTGAGTGAATTTGGCCATCGTTTATGACCCCACTTTTGTTTGCAAAACAAAATAAAAAACGCGGCCAAAGTCACCCCAGTTGACGGTACCATATTATTGATGGGATATTACTGTATTATTGATGTGATATTACCGTCTCCATGAACATGCCATTGAGCATTTACAAGAACCTTGTCCACTGCAAGCTTCATATCAGCAGCCTTATAGCATTTTTTCTGTATCTGTAAGCTCACAGGATGGCTTGTAATTTCACACCATTTCAATTGGGTTGAGTGAATTTACTATAAAAAAAATATAACTCAGTGCTCACTGCAGTGAGTGACAGAGAGCGCATTTTCTCATCGACAAAAACTTGAGGTCACAGACGAACGGACAGACAGACAGACGGACATGGCAAGCACAATAGTGCTCGTTTATGCGTCATGCGCTCATTTATGCGCCATTTTAATTGGGTTAAGTGAATTTACTATGAAAGAAAAGATCATGAAAAACATACCTGAAACAGAAAGGAATGCTTTAGTGACAACCGTCATATATTTTGGAGAAATAAATCATAGTTTAGGTTGATTACTTTTCATTCTATGCTGCCCGGTGCACAATTACTATATATATAGCATTCTATGCACAATTTTGTGACGACTGATGATGCACTAATTTTTTGATAAGTGAAATTATTTTTTGCCGAGCGAGGTAAATGTAATCAATATTCTTTGTTTTTAATCCATTTTTTTCTTAACTAGACCCTTTGCTTACTGAGGTTCTACTGTAAATACGTTTTTGGGGGTGTCCCGAATAGCCCCGGGGGGTGTCCCAAGTAGCCCCGCCGTGCGGAATGGCTGCCATTTTTTTGGGAATGAGATGGGACAATTCCGTCAATTACGTTTTCAAGCCGACACCTGGGTGCATCTTTTATGTAAGTAAAATTTTTTAATCCGGCGAATATTTTTTTAGCTACAGATCTTAGCAGAAGTAACTTTTCAAAATAGCGTTTTTCACCATTGTTTTCAGGAATTTTTCAAAGCTAGTAAATGTAGTATTTTTCAACTTCCTTTATACTACATAGATAGAAAAAATGTTGACGTTTACGCCACTATATTTAGTTTTGCAATATTCCAATTAGTTTTGCTACTATAACAGTTTTACGCCATGTCGGAGGACTGTCCCGAGTAGCCCCGGTTGATGGAATGTCATAGATAGAATTGAGCACTGGGCAACAAAGAATGAGAAGTAACTAACCTAAACTAAGATGCATTTCTCAAAAAAATTTGATGGTTGTCACTAAAATATTCCGTCCTGTTTCTGGTACCTATGTCTTTTACATTTTTTTCTTTTTTTGTTATAGTGAAATCACTTGACTTGATTAAAACTGTGCAAAATTACAAATCATCCTCTAAGCTGACAGATACAGAAGAAATGCTATATGGCTGCTGATATGAAGCTTGCAGTGGATAAGGCCATTGTCCATGCTCAATGGCATGTCCATGGATACAGTAGTATCACATTAATAATATGGTAATTAATGCCTATGGTAATATTATATCAATGAAGGAAAAAAACCAAGTAAAAATCACAGAAAATTTCATTTATTCTACATTTACATTGTCTACAAAAGAAGAGGAGGATTTCAGAGTACTGTTATTAATAGATGAGTACACTCTGCATGCTTCAAATGTTTAAAATTGAGTTTTATTTCAAGTGTCCCTTTTTACCCCCATTTCCAGATTAATCCTGCTCCGGATTCAGGAGCCTTTTATATTGCATCTAGCACCTTGCAAATAGCATATGGAATTTTTTTGGAGATGCCATACGATAGCTCTTGCAAAGACCTTTAAAATGAGCCCAAACTTGTTTGTGAAATGTTTCATGGTAAGAAGTTATTGACAAAAAGCTCAAAACCGTCCCTTTTTATCCCATTTGACAGTATATTATTATTCAATTCTCTATTTTTAATTTACTTCATGAATAACAATTTAATATGTTATACTATTGTATTGCTTTGCTTTGCCAACTGCAAGAAAATGGCAATTCACTATGCCTTGTTACTATGATAATAAACAATTGATACTTAAGTAACGTAAATGCTAAGTTATACTACATTCTAAAAATGAAATCTCAAAAATAATCAAATTTTGAATTATTTATTTGAAGTTAACTTTACATTTATTACAAGAATATCAGTTGAATATTTGTGGTGAATAATAATGATCAGAACTGGGCACCCGCACCCTTTAGGCTTTGCCAAGAGCAATAAGTACCACCATCTGCCAAATTCATAGCGGTGAACCAGTAATTTTTAGAACCAGTTCATTTTTAATTTTCTCATTTACTGAAGATTTCAACCCATTTTGTATGTATGATAATGCTGGTATCCATGATACTTTGCTGGTCTACTTATAGGACTCAAAATTGAACTTGAAGGAAAGTCTAAAAAAATCTCTGCTTAGCCACTATGTTTTTGCATGAGTGGAACTAAGGCCAAGCTTAATATAAAGGAAAAAGTTGAGGGGTGTTGGAATTACCCACAGTGTTGGAATATGGTGCGTTTACCTTACCATCGTGCCCATGGCACCATCTGCCAATTCTAGAATTGCACCATGTTATCAGCACCTCAGGTGGTCAGCCTGTCAGTATCCAAGTCCAGCAAGCTGCAAGGCAGTTGGAATCTCCCATGCAAGCATGGAAAACCTCTACCTTTAGAGCTGCAACTAGAGCTTTTCCACCATTTCTGGTCTGAGTGGTCTCTAGAAACTGGAAACACATGATTCCCACCAGACAAATTACCTCCTAACTAATTGTTAACAAAAGTGCACAATCAGGCTGCCTGCAAGGTTCCAAATGCATTGAAAATTTTGTAAACGTGGTACATTCCGACACTTTAAGGACGTAGCAAAAAATGAATCGCAAAAAAAAACGTACGGGCTACTCAAGTTCTGTTTGCTTTATGTCACTCTCCAAACACCGCACTACACGCCAGCAACAATGAAAAATCACAAAATGTTGCCATATTTATTTAAAAGCCTTTAGAATGCAAACCTACCAAATCCATATATTCCGACACAAAGCGACACTGTGTGTGACTAAATTTGGCATTTTGTGAGACTAATTCCGGCAGCACTTCAAACTCAACTAATTCGTAATTCCAACACTCTTGTGTTCAGATTCCGATCGCAGTGCGAGTTGTATTGGAATACAACACATCTTGGAATTAGAACACTATTGAATATTGAACACTACTTATTTAGGCTTTTAATCAAGAGCTATTAAGCTTTTAATTAGGAAAATTTTAATTTTTGCACACGGCTTGGAATGAGCTGTATGTGTCTAATTCCAAGCTGTGTTGGAATTAGTTTTTATGTGTCTATGACCGTCTCTTAACTTAATCATCTATTAATTTATTTACGACCTGAAATCAGCTAATACAAGTATACTTAAAGGATTCCTAATATATTCACAGACTTATTTAAAAGTCTCAAACCATAATATTCTTTCTACATTAACAGTTTATCATTATTTGGTAGAGCAAGGTCAACTATCAACTTTGACAAGTTTTTTGATGTTCTTGACTTCTCGCTGGGTGACGCGCACTGTTTCTCTTTGGATCTCAACATTTTTCCGCCAGACAGCCCAGACCTAGTGTTTTGGCAATAGTATGGCGTGCAAAAGTATGACGTCACTATTTCAACCATCAACGAATGCATGGAACTAAGAAAAAAATTAATATAAAGGAGAAAAGTCGAGAAGTGTCGGAATTACCCCCGATGTTGGAATATACCGCGTTTACCCTTTGTCACATTGTAGCTGCAAAATTTCAGAAACAAGTAGGGAAATTCCAATCCTGCACGGTCCCAGTCCCATGTTGAATTGAAGTTTGAACCAACTTCAACTCCTTATGGGAACAAAGACCACAGGCACAAAAATATAGGTATGATGATAAAGCTAAAATTTAAATAAATAAAAATATGAATAAAAATGATTAAATAATATTTAAATAACTTGAGTTTTCAGCTAAGCAGACTTGCAAAGTGATAGTGGCATTATTACTGGCATACCTAGCTACATCTGGTCTGAAGGACTAGAAGGAGAAAGAAATAGAATTAAATTTGAAAACAAAATTATTGCAGGTAAATACTAAATGCAAATCATTCGATAAACCATTCACCGGTTTTTAAAGAGCTAAAATGTTACTCATGCCTTCATCGCGAACCGGCGGACGCAACTGACTTTCTTCTTCTTTAATTGGAATTTATGGAGGCCTCTGAAGACTGGTTCAATGTGGCCCCATGTCAGAACAGTTCAAGGAATTTGACTGAATTTTGTTTTCAGGTACAAAATTGGGTGTCTTGAAAAAAACTCAAGATTTCTCAATGGCTGAAAGGCTACAGAACGGGGCAACCAAAGTGGAGACCACACCGGGGCAGAGAGCACCACTCCAGGGCAGATAGCCCCCCTCCAGGGCAGATAGCCCCACTCCCTGAGTACCAGGAGTGGAGCAGTGAGTTGCGGGTTCGATCCCAGCTCTATGCGCCAGTTTCTGGTCAGAATCGGCGAGGAGGCCGGGCGGTTAAGCACTGCAGAATTGTAGCAGTGAGTTACGTGTTCGAGACCGCAACAAGCTGTCAATGTTCTGTGATATTAAGAATAGGCGACAGACCTACGGACTAGTAAACGCTGAAATCGCTTTATTATCATTTTGTTATTATTAATATTATTATTATTAACAATTAATAACATAGGGTGAACAACAGTAGAGCCGTGTGTGTTAAGTAGAGCCGTGTTTTAAGTAGAGGCGTGTATATTCATCAATGCAGGGCGTGTTCTGTATACCAAGGTTGATTGATTGATGCCGGTTTGGAGGTGAAAAAGAAGTCATGCGTCGACCACTTGTAACACCTGGACTCAGCAATGATTATTTAAAACATTTCTTCATCTTTCATTTTCAATTTAATTCCTCTTTCCATTGGTGCATGCTCTCCACGTTGTCGTTGGTTTCTCATGATGTGTAGCGATCAGAGGGAAATTGCCATTAGGTCCAGTATTCTTCATTGACTATAAGGTAGTTAGACGACCAGTTTGTGTGAGATACGCAGCAGTTGCTCGCACTATGGAGTGCTGAACTCTTCTGGGGTAATTTCCTCCACCGAGAAGCACACGCACAGAAATGTGAGGGACTCCCAGGGCATTGATGCTTGACACCATCACCTGTCTCTCATGATCATATAGGGCACATATCAGGAGGAAGTGTTCAATTGTTTCTTCTACCCCACAGTGCAGGCACATGGGAGTGTCAGCCATCCCAAAACGATGGAGGTAAGAACGAACCCCAACATGTCCCAGACGAAGGCGTGTTAAGACTAGGTACTGAAATACGGCGAGGGTGACAAGCAATCCATGGCACTGGAGACAACCCTGAGCGAATGGAAGCAAGATGATAGCCCCGTCCATCTGTAGCCACCGCAGAGACCCAATCCAACTCCCAAAAACTAAGGAAGCCTGACCGAAGCATAGCAAGGGCATCCGAGCAAGGTAGAGGGAATAAGGCAGAGTGATGCAGATGATGCCCCAGTTTGGCAGCAGCATCAGCACGTTCATTACCAACAATGCCTGTGTGGGCCTTGACCCACTGCAAATGTACAGACTTTGAATCATTCAGCCGTAATAGCAGCTCACGGATGCCATGGACAAGATTACAACAAGTGCCAGTGGGTGATTGCAATAGCCGCAAAGCTACAAGAGCGTCAGAACAGATGACCCATTCAGGGAAAGAGTCAATTTCAATGAGCCTCAGGGCCTGCAAAATTGCAATCAGTTCAGCAGACAACACACTGTGAGCCGGATTCAACCTCCAAGCCGCAGCCTGTTTCCTGGACGGAACATAGAGTCCACATGAAGTAGATGGGCCATCAAGAAATTTTGAGCCATCACAATAAATTGCTTTGTGATTAGGATATTTTGCATCCAGATGAGCAGTAAAGAGGCAAGGTGTAGCAACCTCAGAACTTGATAGGAAATCAAGGCAAATGAGAGAAGACAGACAGCGCCAAGGCGGAACTGGATCGAACACAGGAGTGGGATAACCACGACAAAAAGGAAGGCCCAGATCATGTAATATCTGTGAGCCACATTGAAGAGCTGAAGGTGTGTCACCAAGCACAACTACGGAGGTTCTATCCCCGTTTGGGCGATACTTAAGGCGAATATACATACTGGCAGTAAGATAGCTGCGTCTCAAAATCAGAGGAGGAACATACCCTCCACATGAAGGGACATTAGGGGTGTGGTCCATTGAGCTCCAAGTATAAGCCGCAGGCAGGCATTCTGCAGGATCTCAAGCCGCTTTAGTTGCGAAGAAGAAGCTGTTCCATAAAGTACACTTCCGTAATCTATCTTGGCTCTTATAAATGCACAGTAAAATAAGCGCAAGAAACGGGAACTTGCACCCCAGTTAGGGGAAGCCATATGCTTGAGCAAATCCATACGCCGCATCACATCAACCCGCAGGTGAGTGAGATGAGGGACCCATTTGAGGCATGGGGCATCAAGCCTCATTCCAAGCAGCTTATGCTGGCATCAGGCTTGGTGATGATACTGCAGTACTGGTACCTTCACTCGTTTAGTAGTAAAGTACTGGAAGACAGTTTTTTGGATGTTCACAACAAAGCCCTATGTTTCACAGTATGAATGCAATTCATCCAAGTATCTCTGCATGAGAGATTTGGCAGCATGCATAGTTGGGCTCCGGCAACAAATGGTGATATCATCAGCATACAGCAACACCTCTATCCCTGCAAGCTGCGGGACATCCATTAGCATGAGATTGAAAAGGAGAGGACTCAAAACAGCACCTTGGGGCACCCCTGCCAACAAGGGAAGTGAATCTGATAGCATTCCATTCACTCTAACACGGGCAGAGCGAGAGGTCAAGTAAGCATGAAGCCATCGTGACATAGCACCATTTAGTCTAGCTCGGGCCAGCTTGTAGAGAAGCCCATCAATCCATACCTTATCAAAGGCTCCCTGCAGGTCTATATAAACAACCAAGCATACCTCAGATGCTGCTTGAGCAGTGCGTATATGACTCTCCAGTCTAATGAGGACATCCATTGTTCCCTGTTGTTGTCGAAATCCACACTGACTTGCTGACAGGAGCTCCATGCGATCAACAATGTACTCTAGGCGAGCAGCTACCAACCGTTCCAGCAGCTTTCCAAGACATGACAGCAGTGTTATTGGCCGGTAGGATGAAGGAAGTGAAGGATCTTTGCCAGGTTTCAGGATTGGAAGAACTACTCCCTCCTTCCAAGAAGTAGGGAGGATACCAAGTTGGAAGCTTTGATTAAACAAAGCCAAAATAGATCCATGGTGCTCAGAACTTAAGGCTTTCAGGAAGCTATTATGGATGTCATCTCCACCTGGCGAGGTCATCCTCATCCGGCTCATGGCTTTGGTCAGCTCTTCACTAGTGAATGGTGAGTTATAGTCACCGCCATCAGCCCAGCTACTAACAATCAGATTATGTAAGTTTGCTGGGGCCTGTATTTGACCACTCTGCCCAGAGTCCTGAAAAGTGCGACAAAATAAATTTGCTTTGGCAAGAGTGGTATGCAGCAAGTTTCCACCATCCACTACAGGGTAGGCAGGCATGATGTAACGGGAGCGCATTAAACGTATCTTTCTCCATGCCACTCCAATAGGAGTGGTATATGCAATTTTGGAAAGGAATTCCCGCTTATGCTTCAAGACAACATTACGGGCTACAGCCTGACAACGCTTGTATTCTATTAGGTTAGCCTGTGTTGGATGTCTTTCCAGAGTTCTTCGAGCATGTCGCCTGTTCCTAATTGCCTCTCCACAAGCTTCATCCCACCAGGGAGAAGTCAGATGCCTTGATTGCTTTCCGGTGGTTTGGGGATGCAGGCAGATGCAGCATCTATAATTCGAGAGGTCACATCTGCTGTCAAATCTTCAATGGATGTTGGTTGTAGCAAGGTGGAAGAAGAAACACCTCTAGAGAAATTCTTCAAACTTTCACTGGTTATCTTCCACTGTTGAACTGGTAGTGATGAAAGAACATGAAGAGGAATTGTTGAAGATGCTGATATTGGATAGTGGTCACTGCCAACGTCTCTAAGACGATTTAAATGGAAGTATGGAGCAACATCTGATGACAAAATAAACAAGTCCAGGCAGCTGCCCCTCCCAGTTCTTCTGTCTATATATGTATGAAAGTCAATTTCATTTAGCAGGGTCAAAGGTGTTGTTAGGAGTAATTGCTCAAGAGATTGCCCAGTGAAATCTGATCGGTTGCAAATAGAGGACAAAAGTGGAGAATGGGCATTGAAATCTCTGGTTAATAGATATGGAGGATTTAGCTGATTGCTGTAATGAGTGAACTCTTGTAAGGTGACTGCTGCATTTGGGTTATAAAGGTTTAGAATAGAGAAGTGATTCCCTGTAGCCAGCCTCAACTTTATTGCCTGTATCTCCAATGCTCAACCCCGGTAGTGATCCAAATTTATCTCCTGGAAGCAGAGTGACTGATGTACCAGGATGCATAAACCACCCCCTCCATGTGCAGTTCTATTTGCCCAGAGACAGTGATATCCTATAAAAGTTGGAAGGTATGCATCTTTGACCCAAGTCTCAGTGAGACACATGACACTTGGCTTTAAACTATACAGTATGAGCTTTACTTCTGCAAGGCGTGCATATGGACTATTACAATTCATGTTACGACAGATAAGGACATCAGATCGAGGGGAAATTGAGCTATTTTTGGCTTCTTTGGCGGGTGTTTGGTCGACCAATCTTTCTAGTTGAATTCACTGTTGCTGACATCTCTTTATCTTTATGTGTTTTCTTTCCAGGTCCCAGTACAGGACTTGGAATAGAAGGAGATGCTGCAGTCTGGGTTTTACTTCTATTTTTCTTTTGACCATTACGTTTACCTGGAGAGACTGATTCCCTCACTCCACTGCCCTCTGCGTTCTCTGCAGACATGTCCGAGTCTGAGTCAGAAACTAGTTTGAAGCTTTCATCTACACTTAGGCAGCCAAGATCTTCATCATTAGAGCAAAGTACATTGAGGCTGGGGGATGACACAGGTACATTAGGAGCCCTCTCAATGGTTTCCAGATCAGCAGCAGAGTTTGTAATAATACTATTTATTGAAGTCGAGGTAAGGGTAACACCAAAATGCTTTTGAATGGCATGGTTTATCAAAAAACAAGTCTTGGAAGGAGATTCCTTGTGCAAAGGTAGAGAAAACAAATCCGTCAAGCAGCCCACCAGTTTGGAAAGAAATTCAACAGGAGCAAATGCCTTTGGTTCACATGCTGAAACACATGGAGCTTGGTTGAGGTTAGCTGTGGCTGTAGTGCAATTAGATTTATCAACCAAGGGCTGACTTGAAACAACTTGACTATATGATGGAGAAGAATATCCTTGAACTGGACTATTCAACTGATGGTGGACATCAGCCAACACTTGCACATTGCGCTTTCCCCAAAATCCCTGCCCATGTCTCCTCTCCAAACATTCTGAATTTGTTGGCAGATGATTAGGACTCACATTACTTGTGTTCTTGAATCTTGCTTGTCATGCATGCCCTGGGGCCCTATCACACTCTGGGAAGTTGGCTTTATGCGGTCCACCACAGTTGGCACATTTCGGCTGTTTACTTGTACATTCCCTATAGTAATGTTCCCCAGCACATACAAGACATCTCCTCTTGCTTGTACAGCCATCTGCCGAGTGGCCATATCGTTGACAACGATAGCATTGCAAAGGAGGAAAGGAGCATGGGTGGACCGAGTAGGCAACATATCCAATTTTCATTCTACTGGGGAGCTCTCTGCCCTCAAAAACCACTCTTATTGAGGTAGAAGGCACTCGCTTACCTTCTAGGTTCCTGGTCAGTCTTTCCATCTTGACAAATTTACCAGGACCATCCACCTGAACTCTCCTCTCCATGGCATTTATGTCAGCTTCAATGTCAACAGGAGTGATGACTCCATAACAATACTTCCCTTGATTAGGTTGGGAGCACTTAACTGACCATGGGCCAAGCTGAGTCATTTGCAAAAGAGAGGCAATATCCTCTTCACTGCCATCAAATAGCTGGACGGCAATCAAACCTTTTCTGCGGTTCACTCAAATATCTTCCATACTCATGGTTGAAAATGGTGGTGCTTCCAGTACTGAGCAGAGCTGCTCTGGTGAGGTCAGCATCCGTTTAGAGCCATCATCTGCTGGGCGGATGAGGACCACCCAGGAATCTTGTTGATCAGTTGAGGTGGGCAAGTGCAATGATTGCGATCCAGCAACATTGGTATTCGTATTCCTCTGCGAAGATTTCACTATGGGAGCTGAGATCGTTCCAGTATTGGGCCGCTTCTTTGTATCTCCTGACATTTCTTCAATGGCATCAGGCGCACTCTTGCACTTCCGACAAGCTGCTCCACTTTCTGATGAATCGCCATCTTGGGATGGAGAAGGAGTTGCTTCTTTTCTGATAATAATCTCAGTTTCACAGAAATGTCTGAGTTGCGAATCGGTCATTGTAAACTCTGATGCGTTTGGTGAAGCACCAGGATCAATGAGATCTTGACCCTCAGATGAATTAATCATTGAGGTATCGTTAGTCACTTTCACAAATCACAATTATAAGGAAACTTACTTACTTGGTTAAGATACGGCACAGCACCGAGGAAGGTATTAGCACCCCCTCTCCGCCTCGTTTTCAAATCGAGTCCAGTAGTTGGGTCTTGCGCAGAAATTGTATTATCATTTTGGGGTGAAATGGTGGTGAGAAAAGAGTGCTCAGAGAGAAAGGGAGGTTCAGTTGCTGACAGGCTGTGTGCAAGGTGTGTTGTTATTGAGTGTATAATGGGCAGTTGATGAAGATGTTTTTTATTGTTTGTTGGCAATGGCAGGAGGAGCATGTAAGCCGTGGGGACTTAGTGAACAGGTGGCTGTGTGTGAGGAGGCATGTTTCCAGTCCTAGGCAGGTGATGGCTACTTGTTGGGGTCGGGGAAGTTCTGTAGGGGTGAGTGAGTCAAGTTTTGGGTTTTACTTGATGTGGGCAGGTAGGGTTGACCAGGCAGTACGCCAAACGCTGCAGTAGTGCTTAGCGATCTCGACTTTCCAGTCTCTCGTGCCCAAGGCAAGGTTGGTCGTGTTGGCTAAATTCAGTGCTGCTCGTGCCAGAGCATCTGCAGCAACATTGCCTGCGATGCCACAGTGTCCTGGCACCCACTCAAGCGTTAGTTTTCTGATTGTGAGTTGGCTGCATGCCTCAATGATCCATGGTGGGTGCCATGATCCAGTGCGTGGGTGCGACGTTGGAGCACAGGGCTGATATACAGCTGAGTGAGTCACTGAAAACGACAAAGTTGCCAGGTAATGTTGAGATAAATTTGATGGCGCAGTAAATGGCATAGAGTTCAGAGGTGAATATTGAGGTGTCGGGTGGAAGTTTGGCTTGCAGGTTGAAGTTTATGGAGTAGAAGGCTGGAAAGAAATTCAACAGGAGCAAATGCCTTTGGTTCACACGCTGAAACACATGGAGCTTGGTTGAGGTTAGCTGTGGCTGTAGTGCAATTAGATTTATCAACCAAGGGCTGACTTGAAACAACTTGACTATACAATGGAGAAGAATATCCTTGAACTGGACTATTCAACTGATGGTGGACATCAGCCAACACTTGCACATTGCGCTTTCCCAAAAATCCCTGGCCATGTCTCCTCTCAAAACGTTCTGAATTTGTTGGCAGATGATTAGGACTCACATTATTTGGAACACTAAAGTTAAAAACACATGGCGAACAAATGATCCATCGAATGCTGCGGAGAATTGTGTTGTTCCGTAATTTCGAGAGCGGAACGAGTAATCGAATAACATTGCTCATCAGTAGTGCAATTAGAATTACCTATTTTGCCATCAACCGCCGTATGGCTAACATACTTAATCATTTTTTCAGTAGCGTATTTACTGAAGAGGACTTGAGGATTTCTAATAGCCCATCCAGCTATTGAGGAGCGCCCAGTCGGCTCTAAATTAACAAGTTTTGAAATACAAGAAGAAGAGGTTCTCAAGCGCCTTATCGCTATGAATCCAAACAAATCAATGAAATCATGTGGACCAGACGGTCCACACACGCTAAGAACTTCACGCTAACAAATAATAGGCAGGCAATGGTGATGTTATTAACTGTTTTCCGGCGTGATTTTATTCCATGAACACTTGACACGTTGATAGTAAATTATTGTCTAACACTTTATGATTAAAAACTTTTTAGCTATTTTCTTGTTTTTAACAAATTTTGATACACACTAATACTAGTGCTGGATGTGCACTTCCACGCTTTATAAATCGCACTAAAAAAAAGCTCGAAAGCTTAAAATATTGACGTCGTTAAAAATTATAAAAAAAGTTCATCGATATTGTGGTGGGAAGTGAGGTGCTATAGACATTTAATTAAATGTAAAATGAGAAATGAGACTTCTTATTCTTTCTCGCTTCTTACTCTTTCTTGCCTTTTCAAGGCATTAATTGAAGTTATCGTGACCCAGAATGAAATCAGTGCAAAAAAAAAACAGTCACCCTTTTTCAGTCACCCTATTTTCAAAAAAAAACAGTCACCAGTTTCACCCCAAACAATTTTCAGATTTTTTTCTGACCCGTTTAATCAAAGTTGAACTTGTAAGAAAAGCAGACTGAGTTACCAGTTTTTCCTGGTGCATTTTTGCGGTCGTTCCTGAGTAACGGACACATGATCGTTATACGTGTTATACACGCGAATAGTTGATTGATTGGCGAATAGTTGACAAATAATTGATCGATTGTGGCGAATAATTGATCGTTTGCAGGCGGCGAATAGTCGATCGTAATCATGTGCACGTGGCGAATAACTGATCACTCGCACGTGGCGAATAATTGATCTTATGTATATGGCGAATAATTAATCGCGTGCATGTGGCGAATAGGTGATCGCCCACACGTGGCGAATAAATGATCGCTTGCTTGTGGCGAATAATTAATCGTATGTGTATGGCGAATAACTAATCGTGTGCATGTGGCGAACAAGTGATCGGTTGCATGTGGCGAATAAGGGATCGGTTTCTTGCGACGAAAAAATTACCTGTTTGACTGATATAACCGGCATGTGACTGATCGTTTGCATCTGGTGAATGTCGTATGTATGTCGTGTATGTGAGGATCCGCTAATTTTGTTTATAGAGACTCAATCTACATGCGGTGGACGACGTCTGAGTTGCCCATCCTTTGATGCGGAATTAAGATTCGAAGTCACCATCAAAATGAGGGCACCATCACATGAGGGCAAAAAGTGCTCTTTTCTTTACATGAATTTAGAACACATTTTAAAAATCAGTATAGCACATCCAATCATTTTAAGGGGACCGACTACCCTCCGGAAAAACTTCTACAGTTATTATCCGATCATCATGAAACTTCAAATACTGTAATACATACGTAAAATGTAAAACAATAACATTTTGCTTCTATGAATTTTTCGAAAAAATTTATAGAAAACGAGAAATTCATAGAAAACGTCTTAAAAGGGGTACTTTAGAAAATCTATCTCCTCCTACAAATATCATCCTACAACATCGAGACACGTATCATTCGGTTTGTAAAGACCATCCCTATCGATTTGATGAGCACTTTTCTTATTTTTTCCTTAGTTTTTTTATGCGCGTTTTTCCCATTTTTCTCATTTTTCCACCCTCCCCCCCCCTTCTCCCCCATATAAAAAACGAACCAGACTGAAATTCAAAAAAGTGCTCTTCAGTTTGATAGGTATGGTCTTTACGAATCGAATGGTATATGTCTCATTGCTGTAGCTTGAAAACTGTAGGAGGAGATAGGTTTTCCGTGACAATAAGTTGAACTTTTCAACCGGCCGTGTGCGTCAATATTGCCGTACATGGATCGCAGTAGTATCGTTGGAAAGCTCAGAATGTCAGCTTTAAGATGAGACCAAGCATGTAACTGCAGCACAACTCAAGTAGAAACTATATTCAAAGATTTCAGCAGCTAATTACTTTATATCTAATTAGTTAAAGAACTCTCCCACCCGCTTCCCTTTAAAGAGACGTCATGAACGTAAATATTGGCGTACAGCGATGGCAGTGGTACCATTGGAAAGAGCAGAATTTCAGCTTTAAGATGAGCTCAAAAACCGGAAAACGCCAAAATTGAAAATTTTAGGGTAGTCGGTCCCCTTAACGTGGAAACTATTTAGCCCTCTTTTCGATCAATATTTAGGTAATGCATTTAGATGAAAGTTTATTCTATGTTTTATCTATCCGAAAATCAGTCTACGGCCTTCTACAAAAAAAATCCGAGCTGAGAATTAGACTTTCCTCAGTCGGACTCACAGAGCAATAATTATATTATTGTTAGAAGAAATGCAGTAATGAAGGTTTGGACAATGCATTTATACTCGTTCGATGTTTTATGAAAATTTGTGACAAATTCTGCATAAATTCCAAATTGTCATAGTTAGATAAAGTGTGGGTTGTTGTTAAATTTACATGCAAAGTCAATTCTACTTTAGATTAGGAAATGACGGATTCGTTGAAACTTGTCATATGAACTAAGCATTTAAATCAAAGAAAACGCCAAAAAATTCATTTTGTCTGCGATGAAAACTTATCGGAGTCCAGCTCCATCATCAGTACAAAAACTTAATTAATACGATTTTGACCAAAATAGGAACTACAAATTGCCTAAGGAATGCAAAACCTATTGCATAGGTTTCAACGGTTTCAAGTGGAAACGAACTCATAACATCGTTTACTCAGGTGACGTCATAGTTTAAAGAAAGTGAGAGAGTACCACGGGTAGCTATCGCTATAAAAGTTTCACCACGATGGTAT
This sequence comes from Hyalella azteca, assembly GCF_000764305.2. Lineage (NCBI taxonomy): Eukaryota > Metazoa > Arthropoda > Malacostraca > Amphipoda > Hyalellidae > Hyalella > Hyalella azteca. The sequence goes on from NW_025947462.1 coordinate 88,818, forward strand.
GCTGCTAATCTATCCACCGCAGCTATTTATAACCGTCCAATTGTCAAACTCCGAAGAAGAGGATCAACAATGATTGAGCCGTAACCGATGACGTGAGCTCTAGGTACAAGAGCAGCCACTTAAAGTGCTACCTACTTTCGAGGTGCTACTTCAAAATCCCGAATAAATTTATCGAACTGAATCTTAAAACGCGTGCTGCGTCTAAGCTTTACCAGGATTTCTCAGTAGAAGCCGAGCCAACTGCCACAGCCAAACATGATTGAGACTGCATCTTTCCATCACAGAAGACCCGGTGCGGTACTCAATAGTAGCTCTATCGTCCCCTTTGATAATATAATTATTAGAAATGATACGTGAACGCACGTTGATGTATACAATGGCAAGTGCGGATCCAAGGCCATCAAAGTTCGTTGATGCATCATTGCAAAACAAACAGTTTTTGTATTCTTCAAAGTTCATCTTATTAACAAATAATCTATATACTCGATAAATCGATACTGAACTTTTTTTCACCGCGACATTGACAAATATACACGGCAAACTGTTTAAACGTTGTTAAGGTGTCAGCAAACTTCATTTCTTTTATAAATGTTACGAACTTGTTCAGTCGGAACTAATTGATGACAGATGTTGTGTTTTGGTGAGAGCGGTAGCTATACGAAACACATAACGGTATATTTTTGTGTCAGAAACTGGCGATCATTTTCTGGATTAATAACAACAGGTTTGCCTCAAATGTCTATTTTTTCAATTGAAAAGATGTGATTAAGTAGACGTATAAACATTAAAAAATTTCAATTTTCACCTGAAAATACGTCAATTAAGCTTATGTTGATTGATTCACATCAGGAAATGGACACGATCGCGTTCAATGCCAGTTTTTACAACACTTCTCTTTAACTTCACTTCTTGTTGTTTGTTTATCTGCTACAAATCTTATAATCGATATTTGACACAATTCTACCTGTCCAATCGATCTGAAATTTTGCACACTTGCATAAAGTCGGAGACAATGCGTGAATCAGTTGACAGAATAAATAATTTTGAAAATTTACAAAATTTTTATATATTAAAAAGTTTTGAAAATTAATTTTTTTATGTATGAAAATATCATTAGAAATTTATTGTACACGTGTAACATCAATGACACTGGATTCTTTAAAAGTGTTGTTTTTAAAAAGTAATTTTTAAACGCATATCTTTACACTTCTCTATAACTTCACTTCTTGTTGTTTGTTTGTTTGCCTGCTACAAATCTTACTATCGATATTTAGCACACTTCTACCTCTCCAATAGATCTGAAATTTGACATACTTGCATAAAATTGGAGACAATGCATGAATAAATTGATAGAATGAATAATGTTGGAAATTGTAAAAATTTTATTTGTACACCACTTCTCTTTAACTTCACTACTTGTTGTTTGTTTGTCTGTCTGCTACAAATCTTTTAATGGTTATTAAAGAAACTTATACCTGTCCAATCGATCTGAAATTTTCCACACTTGCATAAAGTTGGAGACAATACAAGAATCAATTGACAGAATAAATAATTTTAAAAATTGAATACAATTTTTGCAATATTAAAAAAAAGTAAAAATAATTTTGTCTGCTACAAATCTTATAATCGGTATTTGACACACTTCTACCTGTCCAATCAACCTGAAAATTTGCACACTTGCGTAAAGTTGGAGACACTACATATATGAATCAATTTACAGAATAAATAATTTTGACAATTAAAAAAAATGTTCAATATTAAAAAAAATTAAAATAATTTTGTCTGCTACAAATCTTATAATCCATATTTGACACACCTCTACCTATCCAATCAATCTTAAATTTTGCATACTTGCATAAAGTCAGAGACAATGCACGAATCAGTTGACAGCATAAATAATTTTGGAAATTTACCAAAATTTTATATGTTAAAAAAATTGAAATTGATTTTTTTAATATGAAAATAAAATTAGAAATTCATTGTACATGTGTAACATCAAAGAGACTGGATTCTTTAGAAGTGTTATCTTTAAAAAGTAATTTTTAACCGCATATTATTTTAAATCTACAAACGTTGGTCGGACCCAATCCGCAAAAGTTCCAGATGCTTGATCTAGTTGTGACCAACTTTGTAAAGTTTATTCCAGACTTAGTTAAACTCTATGACGACCATATAACTAGAGCACTAAAATACAATTGAATGTCGTAAATTTTCTTAAACAGAATTGGGAAGTTTTTCAAGAGCATTCATGGAATAAAAATTTTGGATGTTCCTCAATAAGGTTCCATTGCGCATTGCTTACTATAATATATTATGCTAGCAAGGTGAAAAACCACTGCGACAACCTGGAATGAGCTCGACTATGAACGTTGTTCAGACTACACTATTCGCCGCCATGATGATATCGGGTTAGAATAGTGGGACCGATAAAGTTTTTTTACTTAAACTCACATGATTACCGAAAGAGTAAGTAAAGCTGAAACCATCTCGAAACGAGGTCACAAGAGACCGACGCTTAAGGCGGGAGCTCCCTGCTACAGTCAAATTCAGGTAGCTAAATAAATAGCCATTTTCTCTTTGAGTCGTTTTTCAATTAACGTAGTGCAATTCGAACTATCCGCTTCTCATTCACAAATCATAATAAATGTACACAAAATAGATCAGTTGTCAAGAGGTACCTGCGTTTTCGGCACTCGTAGAACACGATGCGGCGCTTAGTCGGTGGGCCAATTCCTAAAAACTCTACGGATTTTTTAACCAGGATTCAACAACAGCATCTTTTCATGACTTGTTCTTTTATTTATTTTCATCTTATACCAAGGTGAGGAGCCACGAAAAATTTTTCTAAATTATTTCATTAAATGAAATGCAATTCACTCGCTCTCATATTTAGGGATTTTTCGTCGTTGGTTCTAAAATTATATATTGAAGATTTGCGATACTGGTGCCTCCGACGGCAATTCCATGAATTTTTGCTTAGTTTAAAGGCACGGCGAATTTTTAAGTTAAGATTTACTTGCATTTTCTTTCTAAATAATAACCCGTTTCAAGAGTTTTCGTGCAGAATTTCCTCTAACGTCTCACGCTAAAATGGCACGGTAGAATTCTCATTAACTTCAATTCAAGTTCTGAACATCTATAATGAAATATTAACTTTTTAGTTCCAGAAAATTACAATAATTTTTATCAAATGAAATAAAACACTGAGCACAAACAAAATACACAAACAAATTTCTCTAATTGTGTTGAAGACTTACTTCTCAAATCAGGTGAACACATTTGCGATTATGTACCAAAAACGAAAATTAGCAAATTTTTATAAGAAATGTTCTTGTTTCGAAGACCAGTGGTTCCTTAGAGGAAACTCTAAAAATAGTTTTGATAATAAATTTATGCTTATGTTGCTCATAAATTTTTGTGGAGATAGTATGTTCAGTTACCACCATTGCAATTCACATTCATAGTTTAATGCTTAGGGGCTGCTGAATAAATGAAGGTACAAGGTCATTTTATTTATTACGATATTAATTGCCTAATTATACTAATATAAAATCGTACGCTAAAAATGTGATAGGATTACCTATATTGTTTGCTAACCGAGGAAATCTATTTTTGCGGCATATGATCAAATTGTATTGCTTAAAACAGTCATATTCACGATTAACTTGATTACTGCCCTAATGTTGGCGGTAATATTCAAGCTCTAAACTAAATAGTTTTCATCGAACTGAAGGAAAATATTTACTCATGTTGTTCTAGTTCCCATATTTTTAGCGTTTAAACGCCGGAATTAACACAATGATTGGAATAAAATATCATGATTATCGAAACATTAATTTACGCAATTATGCCTCTTAACTTCATTATTTTGTAGCGCATGTTCTATATTGCGCTGTGTTCTATATATTTCTAATACTAGGAAAGCGCCAGGGAGTTTCTGAATGGAACAAATATACTCAAAATTTACGGAATATAATATATATAGTCGAAAAAATTTTCAGCGAATAAGATTTGAGTAAAATGGTTTGAGAACGATCTTTGTATTGTCCATTCCTACCGGCTTAACACACATTTTAACAATTATTCCATGTTTCACTGCACAGGGACTGGTTATTTAGGTCACATTGATGTACCTTTGCATATTTTGGACTTAAAATAATCGCTCTCGGACGTCGTCGTGAGATTTTTCCCACTTTTGAAACTTAATTTGGCTTTCAACCTTCCGTATTTATTTTAATTCTACAACAATTAATTCAGATGAGGTAATTCATCGAATGATGTCATTCTTCAATATTTTTGTCCAGAGACCTTAACTTCCTGAGCACTGCAAACTCTTCAATGCAGATTTTGTTAGGATTGCTGATATCCTTAAGCATTTTTCCTATGTTCGTCTTTGTAACTGGAACAATATACTCAGGAGGCCGGGCCTGCACTAGCTGAATGGGATGTTCAAGGCATACAGATTCACTCAAGTGTCCGAATGTCAAGGACACGCGAACAAAGTACGTCACAATCAGACCCATCTCACGATCCAAAGAGTTTTCAGTTAGGTGTAAAGTTGTCGGTGCTAGCAGGCAGTCGGCGTCCTTTAGATTACCAAGCAGCGCTGCACCTTCATTGGCTTTGTTGTAGCGCACGTCGGGAATGAGCTTGAATTTTCTTTCTATTTTATAGTTCGGCAGAACAGGGCAGCCTTCTCGAGACTCCAGGGTTGTTACGGTGCGTGCAAATGTCGTGTGAGTCATCCCAATGCTAATCTTTTGTATCACTTCGCTGCAAATGCCCTTCACAGTTTTCTTTGATTTATTATGGAAGTTCACTGTTGCTTCGATTTCTTCAGAAAATACGTAAATTGACTTGTTTAAGGAAACGCTGAGCTCAATCTCTCCTGGTGAACACTGAAAGGTTTTGGAAGAAATTGCACGACTCCTGCTATTAGATATAAATCCGTGAGGCGTCAGTTGATGTTTTCGAACTGCGAATGAAGTGGTTTTGTAACGTGCGGGTTCTTCACATACCTCGTTCGCTGCGTACACCTGCAGCTCGTAGATCACTCCGACTGGCTCACCTGGCTATAGAATAAAATATCACTCAGCATGATGTGGTTTGACAAAACATTGTTCGAGATAAAATTCTTCCTCACATGAATGAAAAAATAACTATAGTAAAAATGATTAACGTACAAATCAGCATTTTTTCACTTCGCTCTTATTCTTAATGTTCATCTAGTAGCAACACTGGATGCAATTTTCTCAGTCTACGCCTAAGACTATGATTGATATAGAGAATTGAGAATGGGAAAATTGAAAATGAATCACTAGAAATTTTCAAGGCACTGGAACATAATAAATTAGGAGTTGGAGCTAAACATATATTTTGCATAAGCCAGCATTCGAACAAAATTTTGTTAATCACTCACTGTTTTGTACATGGAAATGTTATGTATCAAAAATTTCTAACAATATATTCGAATTTTCCAGTGTGTACTGTGTGTACCCCCATATATACATCTCTCGCGTTTTCTCATTACGGAAATAAAAACAGCAGATGAAGTCTAAATGTAAATATTTCCTGCACGAAAATTTTTCTCCACTTCGTTCATCTTCCATTATTTTGCACACCGAATTATGCATTGAATTTATAATCGAGACTTTGGTTTCCATATTTTTCTCACCCATCGGCGTGGCCCAGGAACAAGCGTTGCAGAGTTCGGTGCCTCAGCTGGAATCGAGACAGAGAAAGGAACGCATCGAGTCTTCGTGTCGTGTTGGGTCTGTAGTTTCTCGATGAGTCGTTCTTGTAGTTGAGTCACGTCGTGACAAATTTCGACGGAAGTGTTATTGCAGTGCGAAGCTCTGGGCTTAACGCTGTTTTCGCTGCCCACTTCGACTTCTGTTTTTAATTTGGAGTTTTCATTTGTCCCAGTGTCCGGGGGGACTTCCGCCTCGACATTGTCATGTTCTCGTGGCTCATTTCCTGGGAATAGATTGAAATTAAGATAATAGTGAGTGACGCATGTGCATACTAAAATTGATAAAATTGTTACAAATTTGTGATGCTAGAGTTTTAAGTGAAAATTCTCACAGAAGTCAAAATGTCGCAATGAATTTATGTATATTTTATCTTTTAGGAGGAAATTTCTGTTCGATAATATGAATGTCTGAATTTGTTTGAAAGTAAATAGTACATAATATATTTGATTAGAAAAGTGTTCTTTTTTAATTAACGACATATTATAGTTTATTTCCGACCGAATCATAATAGGAGTAATAGTCGATGATGAAATCACGTTGACCTTCCACATCAGCAGCCAGAGACTGTTGCGATACGAGTATGTCCCGTATGTAATAGGAGTAAAGCATGAATGTCATTAGCCTACAAAAAATAATAATAATAACTGCTTGCTGTGTTAATCACCCAAGACATGATATTCAGGCAGTGATATAATATCGTTTCTCCTTTCAGCTACGATAACATATATTCTTTAGGAATTCCAAATAAAAATAATTCCAAACCTAAACTCACGCGTTGGGAAAGCGTCAGGCAGGCGGCAGTTAGGATGCGACGTCAGGAGCCTCAGCTGCTGAGGTGATGGCACTGGCAGCAAGTAGTGGCGTCGTGAACGCAGGATTTTGTCCTCCAATGGATGGTTTCCAGTGACAAAACTTCGGTGCTCTGCCATTCGTGTCGTGTCATCGCCTGCTTCTTCATGCTCGAAACCTCGATCAATATCATCAGAAATTGCATTGACGACATCATCCAAGTTTTCTGTTTTGGCAAAAGCTCCTTCATTGTCTTCCTCCACGTCATTTAATTTTTTGATTTCGTCAGCAGCAACCGTACTGTCTCCATCCTTATCATTCAAGACTTTTGTTTCGTCGTTAAAGCCCGGATTGGCATTATTCGTATCCTCCATTTCTATTATTTCGTCATTCGCGCTTGTTTTTGTTTCACAATTGTCATCCAATTCTTCTATTTCGTTGTTCATACTTCCATTAGCTTCCTTCTTATCGATTTCTCCGTCATTATCCATCGCACCTGTAGGGGTTTTGATTCGTTCCGGAGTACCTGGTTGATAATCAACATTTAGTTGACCTACAGGGCTACAGTCATGTTCTATGGAGTTAGGTTCTTTTAAAACAGCGTTCACATTTATCGTACCATTTTCACTGTCACAATTACCTTTATCGTCGTCAATGGCATTTTGGTTGGAAGCTTCAGATTCTATCTGAGTTTTTGCCACTGTTAAGTTTTCTTTAACAGTTTCGCATTCTGTACAAGGTGTAGCAGGCTTGATCTCCTCTGTTCCTTCTCCAATACCTTCTTCTTCCCTAACTCCGGATCCTCCTGAAGCTTTAGCTGCAGATTCCCCCACTTCTGCCAACTCGTCCGCTATCGGAGAAAGTTCAGTCATTTCACTTATTTGATTCACGTTTGTAATTTCATTACTGCTCACATTTTCATCAGTGGATTCGTCATTAGATTTCTCTTCGCCGTTTGCTGAATTTGCTGTCACAGGTCCTTCGTTTTGTACCTGTTCCGGTGTGTCTTTTTTAGCCGTCATATTGTCAATGTTTTCAGCAGTGCTTTTATCCAAATTGAGGCAATCGTCAATTGATTTATTGGAAGCTTTCAAACATTCTTTGTCTCGCGATCCTTCTTCATCAATTTCGTTGCCTTTCATTTTGTCTTCGAGGTTAGCGGATTTTCCGTCCAATGTTTTTATTTCACCTTCGTTCGGTGTCACCTCACTGAACTCCTTCAGATCCACTGATTTGCAATCGGTCAATGTATCTGCTTCCTGGGCATTTGTGTCAAGACTTTCGGATTTATAATCAACCATTTCATCAGCGGCAGCTATCTCTGACTGATCAACGTTTTTATAATCATTCATCTGTGTCTGGTTTTGCTGACGAAATTCATCACAGTTCGCCTGAATAGCCTGTTTGGTAGCTTCAAGCGATTGATCTTCAATGACGTTTGACTCTTCCAAATAATTGTTCTCATCTTCTGTTTTGCTTGTGTTTACTATATCACAACTACTGCTTTTGGTTTCTCCTTCATTTACTTCAGTATCGTTCGTTGCAGCTCGTGTAGCTGTATTGATGTCTCGAGGATCACCTTCTTGGTTATCTTTTACATTTTTCTTGTCAGACAAGCGGGATGAGGATCTACTTGAAGGCTTGCTGGTAAGCTTCTTTGTTGGCAAGATACTGTCGCCCTTACTTCCAGGTACTGGGCTGTTGGAAGTCGACTCAGCTTCTTTGTTGTCATCTTGTGTAAGTTCTTGGGAAGATACCGTTTTAGGTTGTTCTCGTGCATTTAAATCAGCTTGTTCTCTGGTAAAATTAGATTCTTTCTTTTTTATTAATATTTCCGGGATGACTACTGTGTTTAATTCCATCTCTTTTCCTTCATCATAATTGAGAATTTTTGGTAGTACTCCTTGACCGTAAACTTCACCTCTTGGGTATTGCTCGCATTGTTTGCTATCATCTCTTCTCTCATCACCCACGTCGAGATTTAGAGGCGCGTTGATGAGCTGCACAGTCCTGTGGAAAGTATGAGCCATCGTCTCGTCCGCAGTTCTGCCGTAGCGGTACGTCAAGTTCACGAGGCAGAAGAGCTTCTCACCGCGGAGCTGCTCTTCCGAAAATTCTACAACACCTGTTAGCGTGGAAACTTTCAGTTTATCATCATGAAATATGGAATATACAAGAATGTGGGCTACTTACATGTATACTACAAGAATGTGGGCTAATGGGCTACTTTTGCCCATGTTAGTTTTTTTTGTATGGAATTTTTACAATGAAGCTGATAACTGATGCACTACATTGACAATAGACGAGTTATAATCTCGGCAACGGGGAACAATGAAATTAAAATTTGAGTAATTCAGTAAATATTATCTATTTATGATTAATTAATATTTTCGTTCGTGATCGGTACACATATGAATAGAAAATGAAAAATTTACAGCTTCAACTTTACTGGGTTGGCATTAATATGTTGCACCTTATTTAAAAATGCCGTAAATGACATTTTGGCTGGCATAGCTTTCGCGAGTTTTGTTCATAACGAATTGAATATATTGAGACCTTTTCCGCACAACATAAATTGCGGAAAAGGCGTCAACGGTTTCTAAAAAGTTTTGCGCTAACATACATTGCCGTCAACTCAATTCTGATGAGCTAATAACAGTGATATATATGATATGATTTTTAGTAGCATAAACTATAAAAATTTTGCTCAACAGTTTCTCAAGTCGTCCGGGCCAATTCGATTAAAAAGTAACATCATTTTAAATGACTATCAGAGATGAAATATTTTCCATTGGGGAATAGTTATATTTAACTGGCCAGATTTTCTTAAGCTGAGAAGCTTCCAGTAAATTGATTTATGGGGAACTTCTGCTTATGGTTGAGCAGATTTGTGAATAAAAATGTACGGTTGAAATAATGGTAATTGAAGCATTTGTTTCACCTGCAACAGGCACCAATTTCTTACATTAACATTCCTTAAGGGTTTTTATTAAAAATAATTGACTAATTTGGTGACATTTAGTGTGTGCGGAGAAGTCCATTTCTAATTGCATCGTTCACCTGCGAAAGGCACCAATTTGTTACATCAACATTTTTACGTTTTTTTTATTAATAATTGATTAATATGGTTATTGAGACATCGTTCACCTGCGACAGGCACCAGACGACGTCCCTGGTCTTCTAGAAAATCTCGATGAGTCAGGTAGACTGTCATGCTGTCTGCAGAAATCATTAATGACGTAAATTAATAGGTTAGAATAGGTATAACGTATAACTTAATGCAAATTTGGGTAAGTAAGAAACACATAATTTTTATTGTCATTTCCGTACAGCGTATTGACATTTCTAACTTTGGGCCTTATTCTCATTTTCGATCTAATTTTCGTTTACTTCTTTTTATACTGATACTTGTTCGATTGAAAATAATTTCTATGGTTTATTCGATAATAATATAGAGGATAAATTTCAGTTTTATATCATGCATTGCAATGGATAACATCCAAAATACGCTAATGCTATCTTTATGCAAACATCATCTTCCAAAGGATGTAAATAAAACAACGTATTAGTTAAATAAGAGTAAATTTTAATGATATTTGCAGTTAAATTCAGTGGGGAAACTTACTGTTGGGCGCAGTCTTCTTGTAAACTTTACACCTCCCAGCCATAGCTGACGGTGTTAGACAATCTCCTGTTAATGTTCAACTTCAATGAAAGCTCAAACCAGGATCTTGCGACACGTATTGTAAATTGGTTTATTATCTCAAAAATGACCGAATTTTATTTGTACTTCATAAAGATAACAATGAGAAAGTTTAGCTGAGCATTCGACCCTTCCGCAACGACTCCTCCACGACGTCTGAGAGAGAAAAATGTAGCCTCTATACTTCACTCTCAGGCTTCGGTTAATGCTCAAGTCGCTTTAACCAGATTTTTAACATAGCTATTTAAAAGCTGTCGTCAAGACTCAGAGGATCAGGCTACTCTGACGTCTCGAGAAGCCCTCGAGGTGCTGCGAGACACCGCTCGGCTGCCTCCAGCCAGTTTTGTGTCTCCTATGTGGAATCTTCGAACAATTTTAAATATGGTTTAGTATTCGTAACGCAAATGAATATTTTTCACCAGAACAGTCCTGTCTGATTTGGTCCATGACAGTTTGACTAATATTTTATGGATTTGTAATGTATATTGATCTTAAATCCCCACTAATTCTTTTAGATAATCAAAGCGGGATTCGAAAAAGTGTTGCGTTATTACTGACGGAAGGACGAAATTCAGGAGAACTTTCGAGAGAACTCAACATCAAACAACTCCTTCTATACGGTATCATTTCCTGAAACTGTTCTCATCGAAAATATAGCTATATTTATAAAATGTATATACAACATGGCTATACCCTATACAGACTTGCCGTCTGTTAACAGTGGGTTGTAATAGGTAGGAGAAAATTTTCACGGCAATATATTATTCAAATGTTCTTGGATAGGAAAGGTGAAAAACAAAGTGCACATAATCTCTTTACTCGAGGCAAAATAGCAGCACTATTAGCGGACACATTTTCAATACATTGTATAAAATATTAACAATAAAAGAGTTTGATATAGCTAAAATTAAAGTTTTCAGATATACAAAATTACAGCTCACAAACACGTCGAGCATTAGAAAATACGCTAACATAAGTGACTAATTATCAAACCTATGAGTCGAATAAAAACAAGAACCTCCCAGCAAGGCATTATAAGGCAACACCGGCACATAAATATCAATAATAAAGCTTGAAGCGGGAACGAGCGGCTTCAAGTTCATAAAAGCGCTCCAACGAGTCACACTGCTAAACCTAAAGCTAGGAGAATCTACAAAATATGGACGAAAGTAGTGCCTAAATATGAATAAAATTTGTAAAATATGAAGAAGCTATTAATGCATAAAAATAATTTCATAATTTCTACAGCGCCTATTCCGGATTTAAGGCTACTTGACCGAAGAAATATTCCCATGGTTTTTTACAGCACAGATAAGTAACATAAAAGTCAAGCCTATTTATAATTAGAAGACCAGCGGTAGGACGGATCAACTTCGTAACAGGTCACCTAACATAAATAAATATACTATATTTCAGGATAACGAACACATTGTGAATTTTACTTCTTGATGAAAGTTTTCACTTTATTGACATATCTATCCAGTAAGGAAGAAGAGTCGGAGGAGCTCGAACGTTGCATAGTAGCTGCTTTAACGGAGGGGCTGTGACCGCTCGACCGATTAGGTGATGATGGAGAAACTGCGGGGACGACCGAGTTCGGTTTCGTTGTTGCACCAGGGGTTGGGTTGGTCGCTGATTGAGGAGTTGAGATCAGGTTTTGATTGGCTTTGGTTGCAGAAGGAGAACATCCTTCATACTCCCCGCAGCTATCAGCATCATCTGTCCGGTCCGTAGACCAGTCGTTATGAGTAAGAGCTGCAATGGTAGCAAATAACGCCATTTCGTGTGAAGTATCTGAAGCTGACTTGGTTGGAGATTGCCTCGAGATATCAGTGGAGAAATTATCCTCCTCAGTTATCGTCAGTTCGTCATCGAGCGGAATGCTGCTGAGGCGTCTTCTCCTCCGACCGTTCGAGCTGCCAATGGAGCTGATGGAAGATCGCCGCGTGCTGGCCAAGGTGCTTTCGTCTTCTGAAGCTGTCTTGCGTTCGTCCTCCAAATACTGCTCACAAGAAGCTACTAAGTCAATATGGCTGCCCTCTTTGTGGAGATCAATTTCTTTAACGCGTTTAGTTACGGGTTTAACCGACAATGCCTCGAAAGGACTAGATGAGGTTTCTTTTGGCTTTGGAAAAGTGATAGGCTTAGGAGGATTCTCCAAAGTGTGTGTTCGATGGGGCGCACGAGGTGAGAGGCTATTTCGCGAGTCTGCAGTGTTTGGAATGAAGCTGTGAGGCTGGGAAGAAAGAAGACTCTCAGTTTGTTTGTTATTATCAAAAGATGACTCCGATTTCGCGGGGAATGAGAAGACAGAATCTTTGCGACGTTGAGGCAGTGAAGTCGAGGACGAAGATGAGATCAGAGACGGAGACCGCAAGCCGCTGGTGAAGGACGATGGAACGGGAGAGGAGGAGTTGGACGAACATGAAGGCTGGGGCGATCTTTCTTTGCGACAAATATTTGAGAGCTTCGGAACGATGTAAGGATTTCTTGGCTCTGAATACTCCTTTTTTGATCCAGCTGGTACGGATGCAAGAATACTGGTTGCTAAAATTCGGCCGTCACGGCATGATAGGTGTTTTTTCTCGTCAGATTCCAAAAATTTACTTTTAGAGTTAACTCGCTTCTTCAAGAAGTTGGCGTATGGGTTATTATCTTTCGTGTTATCCTCTTTTTCTTGATTCTTAGATAAACTCTTACATGAATCAAATTTGAGAGCAGTTGGAGAGTCCTGAGTTTGTGGTTTCATTTTTAGCGCTCTCCTCGAATCATCTTCTTTGGGAAGCGAAGATTTGGGAGTTGCTTTGAAATCAGGGGTTAGTCTGCCTTTATCAGATGAGACGCTCGACGTGTGCTTCCCACTTCTATTTTTAAGCCTTCCACTTAGTCTAATATCTTCTTTCGAACCAGTCGAGCTTCCGTGAGCGCGTCGGAAGCTGTTTTTCGAGTTGCTTTCTTTCGCCCGAATAGCAGCCGAATGCTTGGTATTAGATGAATCTTTTCCTTTAGAGTCTCTGCGAGACTCAGCGTTCAGCTTTGAAGAACACTTGTTAGATATTCCTGAGTCAGAAGCGTCCGTGTCGCTGGGAAGAGTGACTTCAGCCACCGAGTCTGTAATCGACGCGGGGACTGAATCGGGGATCGTAGAATCCGTGAATGATCCTGTAACTGAGCCGGTCAGGGATCCGGCAAGAGAACCTGCAACTGAACTACACTGCGGCATCGAGTCGGCAGCGACGGGCGCGGCGCCCGTGGCTTTGTCGAGGGCTGTGTCGAGGCTGCGAGAGCGAGGGTGAGGCAAGTGCGGCGGCCGAGATGGCATGGGCGACCCGCGAGTAGGCGGAATCACGGCAGCGCCTAGAAATTATGCGAATGTGAGTTTAATTCCAAGAATAACCAACGAGTGGGAATTTTTCATGAGAACATTCAACGAGCAAATACTAGCTATGCTCTCGAAAATGGAAAATTCAAGATAAGTTTATGCGTAAATCGAAGATATAATTACACGTGTAATTTTAGGCTCAACTCAAGAGAAATATATAATACCAGCAAGGATGCTCCGGCCGATGTGGTGTGATCTGGCGGGCAAGATCGGGCTGCTTCCTCCAGCTCCCCACCGCTTAGGGGAGCCCGACCGGGGGCTGCCAGGTGGGACTATCGCTCTGTTAAACAATATGATTATAATCATAACAGTGAATGATAGTAAGATAATAATAATAACCCGATATGTTGGGCTGGAAATCATTAATATGTTAAATCATCATATCAGGAAATATCTTCCCTTATCTCCAAATTCAGTGATCAAATGTGCCCCGATTTCGCCACATTCTCATGAGCATGGATACTCGCCACCTGTTTAGTGATCACTTTTATTCTACTATACTCCACTATATCATAACATAATATAAGGATTAAACCGTCGCTCGCCTCACCTCTTGTGTGGTAGCCTCGCGTTCAGTGCAGGTTCGCCCCGTCAATCTTTGCCAGTGAAGTCCTTGTCGGAGCAGGAAGACCCCTTGCCGGACTCTGTGCTGGTCGTGCGTTGGTACACAGGCTGAACTCGCGGCAGGGGGGACGGAGTGCCTGCAACGCCCACAATTTATTTTAATTGTATTTAGATTGTGTCACAATAAAGCAGGTGCACTTGGAGGTATCATAATATAAGTCATGATAGAACATGTGCACTTGGAGGTGTCATAATATAAGTCATGATAAAACAGGTGCACTTGGAGGGGTCATAATATGAGTCATGATAAAACAGGTGCACTTGGAGGGGTCATAATATAAGTCATGATAAAACAGGTGCACTTGGAGGTGTCATAATATAAGTCATGATAAAACAGGTGCACTTGGAGGGGTCATAATATGAGTCATGATAAAACAGGTGCACTTAGAGGCGGGGTAAGAATAGACACCAAGTAAGTAGAGTTCGCAATAAAAAAGTGCAACAAAACATCTCATTCGTACGTGAGTAGCCAAATAATCAGCGGGCTTGAGGTACCGAGAAAAGAACGACTGAAGAAGAAGATTCCACATAAAAAAAATACATTAAATATTAAGCGAACATGGCGCAGGGTGGTAAAATGTAATAAATAAGACCACGCGGATAAAAAAGATTCAATGCTGACTTTAATATTGACATTACAAACTACTTAGTTAATTCAATTAATAATTTATCAAGTTTTCTCAAGAATATTAGTTGAAGATGTATGATAACTAACCGGCCGCGCGGATGAAAAAATTCTATGCCGACTCTAATATTGACATTACAAACTACCCAGTTAATTCAACTATTAATGTATCAAGTTCTCCAAAGAATATTAGTTGAAGATGTATGAAACCAACCAGTCAATTCAACTATTAATGTATCAAGTTTTCCAAAGACTATTAGTTGAAGATGTATGACAACTAACCGGGCTGCGTGAGCATCGTCGTGGACTGGTAGCGGCCGAGGGAGCCCGGAGGTTCGCCGCGCAGGCTGCCCTCGCCCCGCATGAAGCGCTCCAACTTGTCTACGCACGCATCCTGGTAGTCGTGGATCCATCTGTTGGGGTTGGAGGGCGTGAGTGCGTGGTGTGGGTCATGGAAACTAAATAATAACGTATGAGTGCGTGGTGTGGGTGATGGAAAATAAATAATAATGAGTGAGTGCGTGGTTGTGAGTGATGAAAAAAAAATAATAATGAGTGAGTGCGTGGTTGTGGGTAATGAAAAATAAATAATAATGAGTGGGTGCGTGGTGAGGGTGATGGAAAATAAATAATAATGAGTGAGTGCGTGGTTGTGGGTGATGGAAAATAAATAATAATGAGTGAGTGCGTGGTGTGGGTGATGGAAAATAAATAATAATGTGTGAGTGCGTGGTGTGGGTGATGAAGAATAAAGAATAATGAGTGAGTGCGTGGTGTGGGTGACGAAGAATAAAGAATAATGAGTGAGTGCGTGGTGTGGGTGATGAAGAATAAAGAATAATGAGTGAGTGCGTGGTGTGGGTGATGAAGAATAAAGAATAATGAGTGAGTGAGTGGTGTGGGTGATGAAGAATAAAGAATAATGAGTGAGTGCGTGGTGTGGATGATGAAGAATAAAGAATAATGAGTGAGTGCGTGGTGTGGATGATGAAGAATAAAGAATAATGAGTGAGTGCGTGCTGTGGGTGATGAAGAATAAAGAATAATGTGTGGGTGCGTGGTGAGGGTGATGGAAAATAAATAATAATGAGTGAGTGCGTGGTTGTGGGTCATGAAAAATGATGAATAATGAGTGGTGGTGAGGGCGTGAGTGCGTGGTGTGGGTCGTGAAAATGAAGAATAATGCGTGAGTGCGTGGTGTGGGTCGTGAAAATGAAGAATAATGAGTGAGTGCGTGGTGTGGATGATGGAAAATGAAGAATAATGAGTGAGGGCGTGGTTGTGGGAAATTAAGAACAATGAATAATGCACGAGTGTGTCTCAACAAACATCATACAAAACTCATGGGTAATGGGAAAGGCGGGAATATAATACGAGTGAGCGGCTATTGGTGTTGTAAAACGGAAAATGAAGATTGAGTGAGAAAATTAGCTGGTTCTGCCTCATTATTTTCGACTGCCGCCGGAGCAACGAAATTTAAACTACACTCATAAATAAATGGGTTAATATTGTCCGAATAGTAACACCCTAAATAATTACCCACAGAACGTTCTGTGAGCGGACGCAGCACTTATATGCATTTTGCCGGGCCAAACTTGCTTAAACCGACCAGCACAAGGGAAAAAGTCCATCGCAACTTGTAAAACGCTCCATTTATTTCTATGAGTCTAAGTGTACGCTACTAATGAGAACCATAAGGAAACAAGCATTTGGTTGAAGCTTGAAGGTAAGGTAAGCTAATAAAGAAAATTTATTTCCTTGCAGTTCTTAGGTACCAAATCACTTTAATTAAATTAACTTGATATTCGCAGAGCAATAAGTTTGACATGATCTCACCTGACGCCGTTGAAGTAACACACGGCACGCATGTCGTCGGGCAGCTGCTCAGGCTCCGGCCAGTGGAAGTTATCGATGATTGGGATGATATTACAGCCTGAGTCCAGCGCCGCTACGATTTCCTGCACACCGAAATTACAGATTAGGTAAACTTAGGGCAAAATAGATTCAATAAATGCGGAAGTCTCAAAATCAGCTTCGAAGTCGATTTTTGTCAACGAAATGAAACGAGTAAAAGGTTTAGAAAATAGGTACGAGTACCTCGGCCAAGCGTTTCTCGGCCAAAGCAAGCGCTCCTTGTGGTTAACAAAAAAAATATGGCCCGAGCTACGTCACATCTAATAGGTAAGGTAAGTATGTATTAAGTAAATATTCCTTTTAATTTCTTAATAAATTAAGGATTCCTAATAATTTCTCCAAAGTATTCCTTATGGTTGAATGTATAAATTCTTGCCCGAGCATTATCAAACAAGCATTCCAAATGGTTTAACGAATAAAATTCCAGCACTATCAGCAACGATTTTGTTACCTTATGGACCCAGTCTTTGCAGTCGTGGTCGCCCAAGCATCTGTCCAGGGCGCTGGGGGTGAGCACCAACAAGAAGTTGCGTGCCTGCCTAATGGAGCCCAGGAGGTTGTTATCGAACTTGCCAGCCTCGAGACGCTCCACGTCGATGAAGACTGAGAAGCCCTTGAGCTGCATGTGTACTTTCAGCAAGCTGGGGACACGAAATTGATGAAAGTTATGAGATTGCAGTGAAAAGGATGTGTACTTTCGACAATCTGGGGATACAAAGTTAATGAAAGTTATGAAATTGCTATGAAAAGGATGTGTACTTTCAGCAAGCTGGGGACACGAAATTGATGAAAGTTATGAAATTGCCGTGAAAATGATGTGTACTTTCAGCAAGCTGGGGATACGAAAATGAAAGTTATGAGATTGCCGTGAAATGGATGTGCACTTTCAGCAAGCTGGGGATACGAAAAGGAAAGTTATGAGATTGTCGTGAGATGGATGTGCATTTTCAGCAAGCTGGGGATACGAAAATGAAAGTTATGAGATTGCCGTGAAAAGGATGCGTACTTTACTTTCAGCAAGCTGGGGATACGAAGATGATGAAAACTATGAGGTTGCCGTGAAAATGATGTGTACTTTCAACAAGCTGGGGATACGAAGATGCTGAAATTTATGACATTGCCGTGAAAAGAGTGTGTACTTTCAGCAAGCTGGGGATACGAAATTGATGAAAATTATGAGGTTACCGTGAAAAGAGTGTGTACTTTCAAGAAACTGGGGATACGAAGTTAATGAAAGTTATGCGGTTGCCGTGAAAAGAGTGTGTACTTTCAAGAAACTAACTTTCAAGAAACTGGGGATACGAAGTTAATGAAAGTTATGAGGTTGCCGTGAAAAGAGTGTGTACTTTCAAGAAACTGGGGATACGAAGTTAATAATGAAAGTTATGAGGTTGCCGTGAAAAGGATGTGTACTTTCGACAATCTGGGGATACAAAGTTAATGAAAGTTATGAAATTGCTATGAAAAGGATGTGTACTTTCAGCAAGGTGGGGACACGAAATTGATGGAAGTTGTGAGATTGCCGTGAAAAGGATGCGTACTTTCAGTAATGTGTTGAAATGAAATAAAGGAAGGTAATGTCATTACAGCGAAGAGGATTAAATACGATAAGATACGTAAATCTCATGACCCGGATCAAATGGGAGGAATATAAATTTTGTAGTTACCAAGTGTTAGTCACTGAATGCATTCTCGAAAACGATTTTGCTTTAGTCAGCGAAGTATTGGTAGGCATAAATCTCAAATACGTAAAAAATATAGTTTATTAAGAGAAAAAATGAAAATTTCGATGTCAGAAAGGTGGTAAAAAAACGAGATTTTACTCAGAGAGCAATACAATTTAACATCAATCAGGATTATATAACTTTGTCCAAACAAGCGCAAGTTACCTAGCAAGCTGAGATCCGTTGGAGCGCCTGTAGCTGATGAACACATCCAATGTTTTGTCGAGCTGAGTGGAGTCTTGCAGAGTGCTCGCCTCATCTGTGAACAATTGGCATGAGCTATTACAGTACGTACGGTATGGTAGGTATGAGGTATTACAATACGTACGGTATTGTAGGTATGAGGTATTACAATACGTACGGTATGGTAGGTATGAGGTATTACAATACGTACGGTATGGTAGGTATGAGGCATGAACATTGAATTCTTCGACACGTAAAAACAAATACGAGAGCAATGCACAAGAAAAAAACGCTTTCGTGAGGAGAATCGTCAATGGTTGATATGGCTTCACTAACCACATCACTAATTCGGATTTATGTCAATCAAATGACTTTATAATTTTGCCTTATCTTTTAAACTAATAAATTAATAACTCTTGAATACTTACTTTTTTTATTCTTTACGATCTTTCTGCACTTCTCGTACACTAAATTCCATGGAAAGCGTGCGAGAAACCGGAAACATCATGTACATGAATTTTGGTTTCGTGGCGTTTTAATGACAGAAACAATGGATGGTTGTCCAATAAATTGAGAGCAACAAGTTCTGGCTTTGGTCGGAAAGCTGTAGATGCTTGTTAGTAAAAAATATAATTTCCCATTACAATTAGCAGGAGATGCATAGATTCCTAATTACGATGATGATTGTTGTAATCATAAATTTTCTTATAATTATTACTACAAGAACATTTGTTGGTAGACATAATGATAGTTCAAAGATGCTAAAGACATTCCCGAAATACGTTAAAAATGAGCTTAGTAAGAGAGAAAAATTAGGAATTTTCGATATCAGAAGATGGTAGAAAAATGAGATTTTACAACCTTCAGTTTCGCCAGCTTCCCACAAACTCACCTATAACGCCTTCTTTTAATCGCTGTCTGTGGATGCTATTCACAATGCCGCACTCTGACGCAAGCTGCTCATCCGTCAGGAACCTGCGTGTACATACAAAATTATTGAGCGCAAGAGAACAAAATGAACGCAATACGATTGAGCTAAAAAAATGCTGCAGCTAAAGTCGTTAGTTTAAATATTTCTAACGGGTATGAAACAATCACTGCTTACGAGCACAGCTAGAACATTATTATACTCTCACATATAAATATGATGAAATCAGCAAGCGAGGACAACACAATGATGAAAATACATTTAAATTAAAATCAGAGGAATATAACCTTATACTAACCTTAAAGTATTCTTTGTGGCACCCGAGAGGAGCATCTTGTATGTGTACTCAGCGAACTCAGGACCGAGCTGTAGCATAAAAGAATTGAGGCCGGTGGGGTCCTTGGAGCTATAGTCTGTAATTTGCCGAAGCCGTTTGAGTTCTCTTAAAAAGCGCTGTCGTAAAATGCCGTTGGTAATACCTATGTCATACGTTAGATTGTCCTCCCCGATTTGTAATAACAAGTCACCGTCAACTCGGGAAGCAATGAACGCGTCAGCGTATTGGCTAAATCCGATTTGTTTTACCCACTCTTGGACGTCAGTTGCTTGCCATAAGGGCACTTGCTGGGACAGCTTGTGTGGCACTTCCTCGCCCATCAGACGCAGCGCGTGTGCCGCATATTTGCTAGCGATGGCATTCGGTGAACTGGCTACTTTTTTCAAAGGTTCTATTGCGTCTATCTCGCGGAATATTTCAATATTTCCTTGGTTCTTCTTAATGCCCGCCTCCATGCAGAAGTGGAAGGCTGCCAGATTTCTCGCCTCTTCTCTCTTGCTACTCAGCACCGGAACAAGTCGCTCAAGCCAGTCCCGAGACTGACCGTGTCTGTGAGCCACAGTCGAGTTGGCAAATTCTTCCGGTAAATGACTGTTAACGAAAGGCTCAATGAGACTTAATGTATCAGCTTTCAAAACCTGCGCTTCGATCTCGGCGTTCGCCACGAGAGCTGCTATAGCGAGGCAAGCATAGTACTTTATATTGTCGTCATCGTGGAACGCGAGAGGGAATAACCAGATAGCAACTTGTCGCTGAACCATTGCTTGCTGGTTCTCCGAGCCACCATAAAGCGAAAGGTTGGCCAAGGCTCCGGCACAGTGACGGAGAGTTTCAACATCTTTCTTTCGACATTCTCTAACAACAGCCTCCAAGCCGCCCATCCTGATGATGTCAGAACAAGTGCCTTCGCTGTGCTTAAACAAATGCTCCAAGATGCCGGTTCCTACCCTCGACTGTTCCATTGATCGATTGTCTTGCGTGCAATCACATGCAACATTTACCACATTTTCCAACCCCTTTTCAACAACGTAACCTCGATTTTCGGTTGTCAAGCACTGCTCTAAAACTTTAGCCGAGGAGAACTTTAACTTGGAATCCTTCGACGTGCAATTTTCCAGTAAGATATCCAAGCCTCCGTTGTTTTTGAGTACATTGCAGAGTGAGTAGCCGAGTTCATGTCCATATGTGGGCACGGACCAGGCACGCTTCATCATGTCGTTCATATGGTCGAGCAGCGTGGGGGCGGCCTTTACGACGCCATCTAGCGACATTGTCTTCAGCTGGTCTACGAATTTTGTCATAACGCCCGAGTATTTCATGATGGCATTTTGGACATCCATGGGCTGCATGGCACCGCCTAGGTCAAAGTCCTCGAAACCACTCACACTGATGTTGCTCTGCAACAGGCGAAAAAAATAATAAAAATTTTGTGTTTAAAGTGCAAAGAAATATGTTTTTGATGGCTAAGTACCCATTCCGATAATTGATAAATTGAAACAGAGGTATTTAAAAAAGATACAAGCATATAAATTTCTCCTCGACTCAAACCAGTGCCGTAAATAGGAATCGACTCACTCAATTAGTGTATTAAACATTTAAATTTGAGCGTTTTTTAACAAAATTTCAACAAGACAAAAAATCCTTAAACCCACGATAGAACGAAAGCTTGACGACTAGAGTGATATAAATCAGGTGTCAACCCGGCGCATTTTCCTCAAATAAACAAACCTCAGAACTAGACATCGAGGAACTCTGCTTGGTGCAAACGCCCTTGGTGGTGATGGTGAGGCCAGACTTGGAGAGCTTCCTGGAGTTCTCGGCGCTGATGGTTCCCGCTGGGGTGACGGTGCGCCGCTGCTGTGCCTCCGACACCGCCGACTTGTGGGAGCTGAAGTCCTGGCCCGTGACGCGCACACTCGCGCCCATCTTCTGCGAGCCCTCCGTGTGAGTGATGTCATCACCTGCCTTCAGTTGTCGGGCCTCCTGCAATTAAGAATTACGTTCGTAAGCAACGCTTCAACTCGCATGAATAAATACTAGCCTTGCGGTCTCCATGCTGTACAAATAGACGTGAGCAAAAACATTTGTAATAGGGACAATGAAGAAGACGCAAAATTTTACGTGCTCATCGTCCTTTTCAGTTTGTGTTGACAAATAATTTTAGATATTCTAGAAGAGAAGAGACAAAAAACCTGTATTATTATTATCTCGAAATTTCTCATGATGCCGCACATTCTGGCCCGAGACATAACAAAGATCACCTACAAATTTTAGTTACGCAATCAATACCTACCATATTTGACTTGTGGAAATCCTACGAAAGGCAAATGATTTTGTAAGAACATAGAGCTTATTATTTAATGTTTACCTTTCTTTTGCGAAATTCTTGGATATCCCAAGAAAAAGGGTTAACTTCGCTGTGTTGCGTCTGTGAACATCTTATGTTTACAGTGTTAGAGTTGTCTTTCTTAGGGTATTCATCAAAACGTGGCTGTGCACTTTTGCAAAAATAATTTTCGAAATTTTTCGACGCGATCAGTTTTCGTCTCTCTACACTCGAATTATCCTTCGCAAATATATTAGACTCGCTCATTGCCTTGCGGTAAAGAGGTAGAATATCATCCTCTGTAGCAGGCGTATCGAAAAGTAACGATGGAAATACGATTTTAGTTTGAGATTCACTTATTTCCAAAGGACCAGAATATTTTCTCTGCAGACGACCTCGGGATTTTTTGTCGACCATCCGAGGCGTGTCACTCTGCTGTTTTTCGGCAAGAACTTCATTGCTGTTAGATGTGTTAATTTCAGTCGTGGTGGTGGAAAATACATTCCGCGACAGTAGGATCTCATCAGAGGCAGCTGAGTCCACTTCGGAGTCGTTGACCAAGTTTAAAAAAGAACTCGAAATGGATTTAGCACCATCATTGGAATATGAGCCGAGAGAATTCTCCTCATGCTCGTATTCTCCACCGCTATCGTCTCCCAACATAACCAAGTCAATTGCTGGTTCCACATTAGGAAAAATTTCCAAACTATTTGAGCTGTGGTTTTGTGACAAGTTTAAGTTCACATCGATAGGGGAAAAATAATTACCTTCCTGATCTTTAGGTACACTGGAGGCAAAATTATTCTCGAATGCTTGAGAGGACATAGACGACAGACATGAATCCGTAACACATGTCCGGTGTTGAGATGTGTCGATGTGTGGTGGTGAAGTCAGAACTGTCGTAGTGGAGATATTCGATGACTTGCAGCCTTCATTGGCGTCGTTTAGAATAGAATTAACTCTGAATGATCTGGATCCAGGCTTCAAGCCAGTCTCAACTGAGAGCTTTTTAAAATTTCTAGTGTTTTCTTTGTTTTTATTCCGTCGGTTGATTTGGCTGGCAGTAGGAGTCCGACCCGAAATCTTGCTGTTACTTAAAACAGGAGGAGAAGAACTCAACGAAACAATAGATTCATTGGGATCTTTGTTTCCGAGAGTTGTGCAAGAATCGGGAAGGCCTAAGAGACGTCGATCTTCAGGAGATTCGGGCACCAGAGATTCGGGAGTCGTAGTAGAAACTGCTGAGTCTGTTGAAGTTTTTCGTGAAGAGGAATTTGAAACTTTATCTTTATCATCCATTTCCAAGTCAAGAACTCCGTAACTCTTCGGTAGTAATGTCTGTTCTGACTGGTTATCGTTTTCTTGTGACAATCGCTCATGTTGCTGTTGTTGCAACTGTTGCTGCTGCATAAGTAACCACTGTAATTGTTGTTGCAGCTGCTGTTGCAGCTTCATTCGACTCTTTTTCCTTATTGAATTTTGTGATCGGTTTCCAAAAATCTTGATACAGTGCGAGCAATGACACCCAACAGTAGGCATTAGGTTGCCGAGGTTTGTCGGGGTGGTGGCAGCATTATTACCAGCATTGGTATTGTTGGTTTTACTGATTTTGTGAGCAGAGCTGCTGGTTGATATGGATGAACGCTTGCGCCGAGACCCAGGAACGCTGCTCTTGCGACGCGGCCGTCGTGTTTCTTCAGTAGATGGAATAATTAAATCTTGTCTTTCAGATGAATTTCCCGACTGATCGTTATGATTTAATAGAAAAGAGTTCCTGTTATTGCGTCGATCGTGCGAACAACTTCGACTACACGAACAACGCTCAAAGAAACGATTATTTGTGTGATCTTCTATGTTGTTAGTTGACTCATGCTTATTTGCTTGCAAACAGTCGAAGCATGACCGACAAACACACAACGAAACGCAGTGAGAACTTTGACGTCTTGAACAATTCTCAATGAGTGATCTATTCGATGGACCCACGCTCTGTGAACCGACAGGATTAGATTTCTCGATGCAAGCACATCTCACTATAGCATTGTTCTTGCGGCATTTGGTTTGGTCAAACACCGATCTTTCTTCGGCGTCACGGGCACCGAAAGAAGTGGCACAGTAGCAGGGATGGCAGTAACTAAAGTAGCTAGCAGGGAAAAGCATGCTGGAGGAAGGTTCGATATCCACAATGCGAATATGGTGAGGGTGATGACATGCAAGGCATAAATGGTAGGTAATATCACATGTGCCTGCAACAGTCGGCATCACTAGATAATTAAGCCATTTATCAATACCCCAAAAAATAATTCACTTATGGAGTAATTTACACGTCGGCGTTGATCTAATTCACACACTTTCGTTGAACTTCATTCTATTTCATCCTTATTTTCTTAAATGGTAAAGTCTACACGTAAAAACATTCATGTAAATACCTGAAACAAGGGACTTCAATTGTAAAAGATGCACAACACTTGAAAGTCAACAAGAATAAATCAGACATACACAAACAAGTAGTTAAGAAAAATGTGAGGATATTTTTCACTGAATTGCGACTTTGAAAATATTTTACAACACAATAAACACTTTTATAACAAATATTATCAGACTATTATGAAAATTTTTTCAATTTTTTCCAAAATTTCGACTTGAAGTTATTGCGTTAAAAAAATATGGAGATGGCAAATCAATGCTTTTTAAAAACAAAATTTTGCAAATACGCGGCCATGAATCAAGGAGTTAGCGTCGTAACAACCACCATCAGCGAGCGAGTGAACAGTAATGCGCTGAGGCAGCCAGCAGGGCCGGCACTGAACAGGAAGAGACAGACTTTCTGTGGCCTTCACAGTAAACCTACACACCTTCTCCCTGCTAGAGGCGGTCCATCATAACAACCATTGCTACAAGTATGTAACGGTAGTATGAGAACAGTGTCTGAATATATCACGGAGTAAGCTGAAAATCACCGTGGTTTGTAACACTTTAAAGGCAAATGTGATCGTTTGATTTGCGCTGACAATAATGATATATGATACTGTAATTCTATTCTATTCGTTGACACTATTATTCGAATTTAAGTATGAGGCATTTTTAAAAAATGTTCAAACGATAAACTTCCAGCTTCTATGCAGTTTGTGAATTCAGACACTATTATTAACAGTTTGGCATTTTTTTGCAGTAATATCATTTCATCATTAAGATATTAATGAATATATTACAGTGAAATCCGATTTAATGTTATAGTAAGAGAGCAATCCAACAATCGCTATCCGTATCTTCATAGTTTATTTATTTAGTTATATTTAATAAGTTGATTACAGTGACGCCTGAGTCAACGGTGATAGTGAGCGTGTTACACAATAATAGCTGTTCGCAATTATATTATTTAATTATTAAAGTCTTTATTAAGTTTATTATAGTAACGCCTGAGTTAACGGTGATATAGTGAGCGCGTTACACAACAATCGCTGTTCGCAATTATTTCTTTCATTATTAAAATATTTATTAAGTTTATTATAGTAACGCCTGAGTCAACGGTGATAGTGAGCGCGTTACACAACAATCGCTGTTCGCAACTATATTATTTAATTATTAAAATATTCAACAAGTTTACTACAGTGACGCCAGAGTTAACGGTGACATAGTGAGCGTGTTACACAACAATCGCTCTAGGAGGAACCCCCGAGTGACTCATCCATAGCGGTGCTGCCTTTAATGGACATGACTTCTTGAGCAAGCCGGACATCGCGTGCTTCCGCAAAGCAGGAGTTACAAATACGGATGTACGGTACCGCTACACGAGTCACAAACAAGGATCTACGGTGACGATAACAGAACGATATCATTTGTATCCAGCAGACGTATGTAATTTTTTGGACGATTTAGACAATGGGTGATTATTATTAAATATATAGTGAAGTTCATGATAAAATCGTACGTTTTCACATTGTAAAAACATTTTTATTTATGTTCAAATAAAAGTAGCGAACACTAAGTTCACTGAAAATATTTTGATTCCTGCTATTAATATTTTTACATTCACAAACAAGACATTCAGCGTGTCGATCACATGAGCTGCTAGAGCAGCGGAACTTGAAGAGAGCGGAAGTAAAGTTGCGTCCGTTACAGTGTTGGTGTCGGGGGCGACCAGTGCCTCATCTCCACTCTATTCTGCCGACTCTTCATATATTTGCCGCTATGATGGATACATATATAAATTTTATACCCAAAGTTGATCGTTCAAATACAAATCGATTGTTCAAATGCAAATCTAATATCCTACAGAATTATTCAAATTTAAAATTTAATACCTGACTCAATCATGCGAAGCAAGAAATAGCAAATTAGAGTAAGATCGATGGTTACGAGATAGTAATTAGTGAAGGCTCCTGTTAAATAGAAATTAAAAGTTTTGTGAGTAAACAATATATCTAGAAAATATTTTCGCTTACAACTAGAGTACGTGCATGCTTGTAACCTCCTACATTAATGGATATATAGTTACAACGAATAAAGCGCAGCTTATTCAATAAGCCTGCTCATCAGGCTTCGATATACCATGGCTAAGCGTCGAATAAAGTCGCATACAATACCCCACATCATAGCAGTCTGAGTTCAAGTCATTCGTGACTGAGATGATTTGATGAAATTTAATGATCGTCTTATTAACGCTTATCAAATGTTAATTAAAATCGTTCAATTATTTCATAAATAAGACTAACTTTCCCCAAACACAATTTCGTACAAACACACGCTACAGAATTGTTTTCAAGTATTCTGATTGAATCACAGTCGCGATTATTACGGTATTCGGAAATGGCTCACGACGCGGAAGGTAGCATGCCTTACTAATAAGCTGCGCATTTCATCATCGTACGGCCCTGACCCATGCAGGAAGACGGAGCCTCGCAACGCACACAACCTCCCCGGCATACGTCCAACACTCGACTGCACGTCGGCAGAACACGCGGCGGTCGCCACATGCGCACTGCAGGTGCGCATGACAAGGTCACGGCACTAACCATGCTATTTTGAACTTCGTCATTGCGACGAGTGAAAAAATGGTGCAATGTTTTCACTCATCGTGACCAGACGGGAGTAATGAACTTGAGATTACTAACTGAACACGTTAACTGAAGTTAATTATGAAGAAAGCACCAATAAAGCAGACACAGATGATGAGAAAAACGAAAAAAAATCATCGTTCTTTGCGATTTAATACGAGATTTTAAAAAAATTTTACAGCAAAAAGACTAGAAAAATTAAATGAGACTTCCGACCGCATTTTTAGATTAGTCGTAAACGTGAGTTGAAGAAGAGTTGGCAAGTTGCACTTGTTAACATCTATAGTACTGTACTAAAATACCAACATCCGAACTCCCAACGCCTTCATCCGAACTCCCAATATCTTCATGCGAACTTAAATACCTTCATACAACCTCCAATATCTTCGGGTAAAATCAAGCGCAATCAGGAAAACTCCAGCAAATTCATGCTAATTTTGACACCTTCATTCGCAATTCAAAGCTTTGATTAGTTTTTCTTCAACACCCCGACTTCCTTCCCAACACCTCCATTTGAACTTTCATGTGACATCCAAAACCATAAATCATACTCCACCACCTCCCCACTTCCACCCACATTCCACGATTTCCACCAACATCATTTAAATTTTCATACGAACTCCAACACCCGCATCAGAATTTTCATCTTAGCTCCACCTCCTTCATTCGTATTCTAACATCATCTAAACTTTCATACGAACTCCAAAATCCGCAGCAAAACTTTCACCGTAACTCCAACATCTCAATGAACTCGACCGTCTTCATCCATCACGGCGTTCGGACAGTATAAGGTCGTAGGCGGCGCAGGAATAGCTTGGGTATCGAGGGCGCACTGCGCGATCGCGGGGCACTGCGCTGGCCCGGGGTGTTGTGTCTTGTACATAATGAATAATGCGAATAATAGTGATATATACTTATATTAGTTGCGGAATACAAGAATAATGCGATATTAGTTGCGGAATACAAGAATAATGCGATATTAGTTATTAGCAGTAAGCCTCATACAGTGTTTCGTGAACCTAAACTACTTTGGTTAGAATTTGATAAGTGCATATCTGGTAATTCATGTAAGAAAATTAATGTTTTTGTTCTAATTTTTTCCTTCAGTGCCAAACTGCCAATAGGTTTGAAATCATTAAATTTAAAACAATTAGATGAAACTTCCTGAATAATAGTAATACTTGTTTTCGACATCTGTTTCGCTAGTTTTCAGTAGTTTTTATTGAGTTTAAAATACATAGTTAAATAGAAATTTTATTGCTCGTATGCGGGAAGCAAACTACGTGGAATTAGCAGCTTCGGCAAAATATATAAAGTTAGCGTTTCAAAGCACTAAGCGATAATTAAGTTTCTTCCTACCACAAATTCAATCTCGTTCATAGCATCGCAAATCAAGATGGCAGTTCATTGCAAGACACGACCTTTGGCATGAAAACAATGTCAGCGGAATCTGCAACAAGCTCAGTGACAGACGCACAGCAGCCAAAAATAAGATACGCTCGGCAATAAAACTGACGATGAGCTTAAGATTTGTAGGTCACGGACTCATACTTGGGAACTGACTGCATCAACAAAACTTATTTCAATATTCTGTGCCGTCCAAGTCGAACAAGAAATAACTGAGTTACCGTAGTATAAGTACGATCATTATTTGCAAGCCATCCCAGGGACAAGTAAAAAACAATTACCGTAATGGAAGTAAGGATGTCAGTCGTCATCACGGCTGACGGAATTCATTAGTACGGCTGACGGAATTCATTTGTACGGCTGACGGAATTCATTAGTACGGCAGACGGAATTCATTGGTACGGCTGACGGAATTCATTAGTACGGCTAACGGAATTCATTGCTACGGCTGACGGAATTCATTGGTACGGCGGACGGAATTCATTAGTACGGCTGACGGAATTCATTGGTACGGCTGATGGAATTCATTGCTACGGCTGACGGAATTCATTAGTACGGCTGACGGAATTCATTAGTCCGGCTGACGAAATTCATTGTCGGATATTCAACACAATAAACGCTGTTGTTACGTATGTGAAGAAGACATATTTTAGGAAGAATTAAAACATTTTGTTCTGTGATGGTTGTTAGGTCAGCAGGTAAATCGAAATTATTTAGTTTATCCAATTAAAACAAGATAGCAATAGAATTTAGCCACCTTATTTACACTTGAGCAATCAACGATAGCAATACAAATATTCGAGCAATAATAAGCAATCTATTAAAAAAACATGAGTAAAGACGTTGGCTGAAGACGAAAGTTCAACGCCGTCCGTCATTCAGTATTGGAAAAAAATTATCAGAATGCAACATGTAACTAATGCTCGATTAAAACTAACACAAAATGCAATATAATCTGACACGCGTTCGATATTATTGATATAATATTCCTATCAATAAATTATAATGATATATAGATTACAATGCAAAATTTTGCAACTCGCGAAATGGAACTATGACGAATTTAACTATTAATCGTGACGGACAACGAACGCGCACCAAGTAATTCCATTACATCAGTAATGTAAACCTCTTGTAATGGAAGCTTCAACGTAAGAAGAGGCGCATGCAGAAGATGCGTAACACTTCGCAAGGCACCCTAGTCCACAATTTTTTAGAAATTTAAATCATCAACTTCTTCCCTTCAATTACAATGCCCATTTTACGTATCCAGTTATTCAAAAAAAAAAAAATCGTAGACTTTTCGACACTTCAGTTACAATCACCCTTTTACGGATCGAGTTATTCGAAAATCATTGACTTGTCGACACTTCACTTTCATTTTTTAACGAAACCACTTCTTCTTAAATTGTTGACTTCTCGGTCTTTCAGTTGCGCCGATCTTCTTACAATCTATGTTTAGTTTAGAAGAGTTAAGTTGATCAGGATTGATTGCTCAAGATGATAAAAAACTTTCCCGATGATGACTTCAGAATGATTATTTAAATGCACTGTGAAGCTACGCTTAAATTAAAATGTTTGGACACTTGAATTGAAGCGTCATTTGCAAAGAGCTGGCAACATATGAATGTATAGCAGCTCTGGCCAGACAATTGCAGCCCATTGGGCAGGCAAAATATCGTTAAAATATTTATGAAAAATTAAATTTATCGCTAAAGAAATGTATACATTACCACTACGCACATCTGCTGCACTGCCTATATGAATTACTTACTAACTCACCGGACAGACACATCAATATCAGAAGCTCATTATACGACTATGAGCCTCATCATAGGATGAGGCTCAGTATTCAAAGACAGCAATGAACCGGGAAATATTTAATAATCTCACAGGAATTATTAGTTCAAGAACTATTGATCTGTTTAGTTAACTTGATATTGTATAAAGGTACTACTCAGCATCAATTTAGGCGTACTGTCACACACAAGCCTAACAACACTTTTAATAACAAGAGATTTTCACAATCTAGGTAAGAACAGCGTTGTATTAACGAGTGAAAATCCAGCAACTTGAAGAAAAAATATGAAGCAGTTCTCATTGTGAAAAACTGTTTTGAGATTAAGCCACCAACGGGAATCCACATTAAGCGTTTGCATCGGCAGGCAGAATGACTTCCTGTTCTGTCAGATCCTGTTTAACTCGATTTCTAACAGTTTGAGCAGGCGCTAGAAAGTCAACAGGGATGGTTAGAAAAAAAACTTCATTTCTACAGGAACAGCAACCATTTTCAAAGGTATTAGAATAGAAGAGAAATGTCGGCACTGAAGAAATAGGCCCATGGCCTGTGGCCGATTCTTGAACTTTTCGTGACTTGATTCACAAGGGATCCGGTCTTTGTAACCCGATCTCTTTCCATAACTGACGATTGATTGAGATAGCTGCTGGACTTATTGCCTGGTCCGTAATTTGCTGGGCATTTTAAGACTGTACATATGCTCCTGCATAGCTTCGTCCAGTCTGTTCTTGAAGGCGTTCATACTCGGAGCGTCAATGATGCTATCAGGGAGGCTGTTCCACATGTCGGTGACTCGAAGCGAGAAGAAATGTTGTCGCATGGATGTGTTACAACGCAGTTTTTTTTAGTTTATAGCCGTGGCCCCTGGCGTTGGTTCTTGTTTCAAATTCTAGTAATCCTTCTGGGACCTTGTATAAGCCATGAGTATACTTGTATACTTCAATGAGGTCCCCACGCAGACGTCGATAACGGAGGCTTGGAGGCTTCATAATCTTTAATCTTTCTTCATAAGGCTTGCCTTTTAATCCCGGAATTATCCTTGTTGCACGTCTTTGAACACTCTCGACAAAATTTTTTCCTTTTCTAGTTTTGATGACCACACTTACATCTGATAAAGAACGTTCCTGTCCTGAGCTTGACTCAAATATTACTAGATCACTTTCAAACGCTAAAAAGAAGTAAAGTATATAAATACAAAAGAAATTGAATGGTATTAACAGACCTGTTGTAATGCGGCCTCTTTCTCCTCAGTGACACCATCCTTCTCCATCTTGCTGCGGGCGGCGGCCTGCTGCTGACACTCCGAGTAGGTTACGTCGCCGGCCTGCACGCGCGTTGACTGACTCGACGACCCGGACGCTGACTCGAAGCAGTTGTTATCCGTTGTAACCTAACGAACCAACATAATGCAGTGCTAATAATTAATTCAATAATATTCAATGATCTTATTATTATAAAATGAAGTCAGTTGCATCTACAAACAAGGTTCAAAGTTATTAATTAATTTAAAGATATAATTTCAAGCCTTAATAATGGAGCAAATTGTGTTAACGAAGATAAATAATTCAAAATTATTGATTAACCTACCAATGGTAATTAATAGTATCATGTTTATATAATGAAGCAATCTGCGTCAAGGAACAAACAAAATTCAACTTTGTTAATTAATTATACAGCATTAACAACATTAATTACTTTTATTCTTAAATAATTATGCGAAAAAGGATTTAACTTCTGATCTCTACATATACGAGACTAAATTTATTGGCTAAATTTAATGCATCCGTCGATAAAATGTCAAAAAGTCTGAAGTAATTCAATACGAAGATAATTTCAGTTTAAGAAAAAAAGCTGCAGAATACATCAAAGTAACCCATGGAAGTAAGATTCGGGATTACTGAATAATTTTTTGCACGAGGTTACTTGATATATAAATGAAAGCGGCATACAGAAGTACTCGCAATTAGGGTCCGGATAACGAAATGGTGAAAATAATAATGAATTAGTAATTTGCATTGTTTGAAGACAAATTTATCTTCGTAATCTTGGGCTACAGGATTAATCGGGTATTATAAGGTTAGAATCAGCCAATAAAAGTGTTAAATTAACAATAAAAAATTAATTTACAATAGAAATCATTAATTAACAATAAAGAAGAATAAAGTTCAGAAAAAGCCGGCTTACATTCGGCATTTGATTAGATAAATACCGCGAAGATTGATGCTATAGACAAACATTTTAGACACATTATCGATGCTATGGCCGAAACTTTAGAACTCAATTCGCTGTATATAGGTAAATTCGAATTCACTATAAACCTTACACATGCATGCTGCGTGTACAAAACTTTAGTGCTTTAATTCCCTTTTAAAAATTTCAGGAAGAGTGAATAATTTTGAATTTTTCCATTTTTTCTGTCTAAGTTTGTGACAACTAAGAAATCCCTCTAATTTTTACATAAAATGGTATTTTTCACCCACGAAATTTCGATACTCCCATAAAATAGTTTAGAGAACAATACTTTTAATAGCTCGGCATGCCAACGGAGAAATCTCCTCATTTATAAATGAAATAATACTTTACCCACGTAATTCAACCTTTCTTCTCCACGAAATTATACCTCTCCTTAACAAAATATTTAAATGCGCTCAAGAAATTTTAGAGAATACTATCTCTTCTTTCATAACTCAACGCGAGAACGGAGAAAACTCTGATTTATACAGGAAATAAAATCTTTCACCTACGAAATCCAGCCTTTCTTTTCAACGAAACTATAACTTCTTCCACAAAATAAAACTATTCCTTCCCTGGATTATACATTTCACCCACGAAATATTATCTTCCAGTTATTCTAAAAAATTAATAGAATAAAACGTCTCTTTTATAGCTCTCTATCTGATCTACACAGAAAAATCTACTTATCTGCCACAAAAAACCATCATTCAATACATATACAAAATAATGTAAGGCAATAATACCTTTCTTTTAGAGCTCGACATGACAACCAATAAATCTCTGATCTATACAGGAAAATCTACCTTTGTGCCACAAAGCACCATCATTAAATACTCCCCAAAAATAATGTAAGACAATAATACCTTTCTTTTAGAGCTCGACATGACAACAAATAAATCTCTGATCTATACAGGAAAATCTACCTTTGTGCCACAAAGCACCATCATTAAATACTACCCAAAAATAATGTAAGGCAATAATACCTTTCTTTTAGAGCTGGACGTGACTTTCTTCTGCTCGAAGGTGGTGACCCCGGCGCCGTTGATGCCAGAGGAGGAGCCCAGCTGGTCAAGCTGCGGTTGGTCGCAGTCAGCCAGAAGTCCTTCGGAGTCCTGCAGCAGCAGCTCTCCCGGGTCCTTGAATTCTATAAGTTGGTTCTCGTCGAACTGGTCATTTTGAAGCGCAAATTTATCTTTACTCAAGCCAAATTCAGCAAGTTTTTCAGATGAACCGAAATTCTTAAAATTTGACTGAAGAGCATTTATGGATTTGGATTCGACAGACTTGGATGAAGAGGAGGAGATATTTGAAGATTTCAGAGCCGTTGTGGACTGAGATGCTTTCAGATTTGACGAACTTAAAGCAGATTGGCTCGAGGACTGTATTTTGGACTGGCTAGACGACTGGACTGAGCTGGAGGCTTGCTGGATGTTTGATGAGCAGCTGAAGGCGCTGTTACTCTGGAAAAATTAATTTATGTTAATAAAGACAAAGAGACGACATCGTATTTAGAGCGAATTTACACTGGAACCAAAGCAAAAAAGCCATTATCGATACAATAGCGATTGGCTGTTCCGTAAAAAATTGTTGTTGGGAAAGAGTTAATTGCTAAAATTTTTTCATCTTTTTATTTTCAATTTAGAATTTAGACGAAGTGTACACCTTTTTTTAATAGTTATCAACCCGCAATGTCTCCTTGTGAGTACATTATCGTACCTTTTTATGTTAACTCTAAACTGTGATAAGTTCATAAAATTATGGCCGTTAACTGTAAAAATATTTAAATTAATGTTCATCATAATTGTCAATAAACAATAATTATTCTTTTATATTTCTACTTAGGTTAACACAAATTTTCCAGCGTGAACTGAAGAGACTGGGGCCATCTTTTCCGTTTCACTAAATTCGAATTGGAACTTTAAGTTCAACATAAAGACTAGGAAATCAGTTCTAATTATTTACAAACTATTTTTGCGTCGATAAATTACAAAGCAGGAGATGCGTGCAATAGAAAAGTTCGGAATAATCGCGTTTTACGTCACAAAATAAACGAAAAATGAAAGAAAGGAGGAAGAAAAACTTCACTCACCACGCACGGCTACATCCAACGGTTCGCTAAGATGAAATTTCAAAGTTAGAATTTGCATTAATTATAAAAATTATTTCACAGTATGAGTTCAGAAAAATTGTGATGGTGTGTGGGAGACAACCGGAACGGAAAATCCTGTTAACCAAAATGGGCAAAACGATCAAGATTGAAGTTCAAGGACTGAAGTTACAAGCAAAAAGACAACATATTTCTATTCTTCTCCAATCTGCATCTGTTCAAATATGAAAACTATTAACGCGGGATGATTGCTAGAAAATGTCTAATAACGGTCAGTTTTCAATTAAATTTCAAGGTCAAGGTCTTGACCAAGGTTAGAAATAGTATCAATAAAATTTTTCGGTCACTGTCGTGAATTCGAATGTTGGACTATAAATGAGGCATTACAAGTCACTTGAACCACCCCACGTGCCTATACACTTATCTAACATTAGTCGCGAATCCCGTCAGTGAATTACGTGATCGGCGAAACCTGTGATCCTGGTGATCGTGAACCAAAACATGCTTGAAAGTCGCACCACCTATCGATGTCCAGAACCAGAGATACGAACTCAGTGCCCGGCGAGATACGAATGCCAAAATCAAAAGACGAAAGCGATGCCCTGAGCGCGAGGTGCTATTACACGATCACTGCACAAGCATCGCGCCGAAATGACGACGATGCAGGCACAGCTCGTGGCGAACTACACTGAGCGTCGAAGCTGCAACCCTTAAGGCGGCGATGACGTGAACCAATATGCGCTGCCAAGAGCTTTCTGGTAAGCTCACTATATCCCACGGAGCTGGCATGTCTTTCTTCCTTTCTTCAGTAACCACAGAGAAATAAAATACGCCTCTCTGATGAAGTGCTAATTATCTCTTAAGCTCTTCCTACTTGTTGCGTCGCGGAAAAATTGTTCTTATATTAGCGCATGATGCAATGGACGCTAAGGTTAAGGCCAGCGGCCAAGAATGTAGTTATGATGTACAACTATAAAATTTGTTTGTTAGTTAATCACAAAACCAAGAGAACATCCAATATGATTGTTTTATATCGATTCAAACTCGTGATCAATGTTGGCACCAATATGTTGAATGTTGAATAAATGTACCATTAATAGATACGATAATATCAAGATTTAACGAGTATTGTCAGAATTCAGAGGCTTATAGAATTTATGTATTTGTAGTCCTATAGACCACCCACCGAGGTCATCTCATCAATGCTGGACTTCATTTCAGACATGGAAGACTTGAGTTTGCTCAGATTGGACATAGAGACGGAGTGTTGCTGAAGCTGGTCTTGTGTCTGCTGCTGTTGACACGATGATGTGATTTGTTGACTCTGTTTCAGGAGTTGCTGCTGTTGATGAGTCTCTTGCGAGGTGCTGCTCGTGTGGTCGTTGTCCTGAGCCACCCGCACGTTGTCCTGAACACAAAAAACTCACTTTAAAATGGCACGCATTTTTACACTAGTAATACAATTAAAAGATAAGCACGAACTGCTGACAAAGAATACACTTTAAGACAGACGCGGCTGTAGAGAAGGAACACACTTTAATAAAAAATTAGATCAGTACTCACTGTAGTGAGTGACAGAGAGCGCATTTTCTCCTA
The DNA here is from genome assembly GCF_000764305.2 of Hyalella azteca. Lineage (NCBI taxonomy): Eukaryota > Metazoa > Arthropoda > Malacostraca > Amphipoda > Hyalellidae > Hyalella > Hyalella azteca. The sequence goes on from NW_025947462.1 coordinate 125,303, forward strand.
CATAAATCAGTCGATTTCAAAGTATTCGTAAAATTGTCGAAACCATGTGAAGTCACGGACGGACGGACGGATGGACATGACGAGCACAATAGCGCCTTTTTTCCATAAAGGTGAGAAAATTACACTTCACACAAACAACACACATAAAGAAAGGCACATATTGGATGCACCCACATACCCCATTTATATGAGGCCTAGCAGGACAATTATTTATCTTAAGGAATAAATAATAGCACAGTTCAACAAGTCATTAACACGCGAGTGATAATCCGGTAGACAACTAAAGCGACGCAAGAATACAGCAGTAAAGTGAAAACTAGAGACAATAAGGCAATTGGTTGTTATTGTGTCATGTAGGAGTAAATGAAAATAATGCAGAATATGATCAGCGACACTTCCTATGGTAATTTTGGCTCGTACATCAAGGAAGACAGCAGTTGCGATTAAAATAAAATTGAAGAAAGCTTAACATTTTGACATGTTCTTGAAATGTTCCAAAAAGAAAGACACAATAGAGGTCGAATGCATGACGAGCTGATTTTGAAACCGTACAAAACAACAGAATCAATGACACATCAAGTTGACCTTATTTAAAAGGTTAAATTAATTGAATAGTGATTTTTTCATTCTGTGCTTAACGATACCTCTGGTACATGTTTATAATACAGATTATGTTGAGATGAGTGAATGTTCAATAGAGATTCATATTTACTAAAAACCTTCACATTTACATTTAGTATAGCTTCTGATGCTTTAGAATCTTTTCCAAGCAGCATAACTATTTCCCGCAGCCCTCATCACCACATTTTCTGGGAATAATCAAGATTTATAGGCATACATGTGGCTTCATCTGGCGGCGCTAGGGGTGGTGCGCTGGCTGGCACGGTGTACCTGGCAAGTCATTTCCTGCAGTGGCGGCTCAGCAATCACCAGCACCGGGAATACCCCGAACAGGAACGAAAAAACGCAATCATAAATAAAGAGAACCCACAGCAGCGTTTGGCACCTCACGAGATTACCGCAAAAACCCAGCTCGTAAATAATGGCGACATTGATTTTAAGTGCGCGTCATTTAAGAAGTGAATCCAGTTTGTGTCAACTCTACTTCGAGCTCCTGATAAGATACTGCATCATTCAGCGATAGAATTAGCGGTACCAAAATGACGTGGCGCTGTTGTTATGAATGAATGCGCAATGAACTAAATACATCGCCCGGTTATGAGGTAGTATTGACGACAAAAATTTCTGGTAACTAATTTTGTAGAGGATGATAAGTAATGTGCATTTTAATAACATCTGCATAGAGCAATATATATATATATATATATTGTCTTCAGGCGTCATTCAACACAAATATCAATTGAATAATCTCACATTTTTTTCATAAGAGTAGGGCCAATTCCACTGACATTATCTTCAGGCATCATTTATCACTAATTTCAGATAATCAATTAATTCATTTTAAGGAACAAAACTCATTAGACGATCATCAAATTTCCTAAAGAGGCACAGTTTTCCGAAGAAGGCCTCGAACGCGCGTCGCAATATTTGACGGCAGCTTGCCAAGAGCAGGCGTCCGCATGCAGCACGCGGCGGTGCAACACAAGGTCGCCCGCGGGAGCTAGCAAAGGTCGATCTGATCGAGGCCGTAAGAATATTATAGTAGCTATATCATTAGCCTGCCAAAATTGCAAGTTAATTAAGAATTTTAAAGCAAGTTCAAAAAGTAAGCAGGTTCAACAAGCTCATTAATATCAACTAATAATACCTAATGAGTGAAATCAGATATGGGTACCTGAACAAATACTCGCTTCTATTAAGTTTATGACGTAGAAAATTAATTCTAAACTAGATATTTTATTAGGAACAGTCTATATTTTTTTAATTCGTGCTTTAATTTTATTATAATAATCAAACGATTTGAGGGTAGATAACAAACTAAACAAAATTATGTCAAATGTGACATCAATAGATTAAAGTTTAAGAGCCTTAGTTCTGTGACTGCATTCATTCCGACATGATTTCAATCGACACACTGATGCTGCATAGGATTGCATCTACAATAAAAATTCAATAAATCCGTTTCAGGGCAATTTCAAGCAATTTATGAATGTCATTTAATTTTTGATCGAAATGCTTACGGAAAAATAAAAATATTACGATAAATTAAAATTTGACGTCACGGGAAGCTTGTGGCCCCGAGAAGAAGTTCACTCATCGATCTGCTGGAGTTTGTGGGCAGCGACGCAAGCTATTTACGACACATGCGAACCTGCTCGGTCTACGTCATGAATCTGCATGAGGCACGAGAGCGAGATGACTTTATGATCGAGGTGAATAATGTGAACCCGAGCAATTAAAAATGGCTGCTTGAGATGATTCAAAGCATTGCTCTAATTGCCCAGTTTAATTCCCATTGATACTCAAACAATTTCGGGCATCAAAAGTTTTCAAGTGATTTCTACGATCTTGCCTCTCGTGAGTTATTTATGGTTACGATTATGACCACATATATAACAGAGCAGGAAATTTGAGCCGCGAGTGAGTTCAGTGCCAATTATCTGTGACTCAGTAGCGTCTAGAGGCGGGACATTGCACATGCAGCGGTGTGGCGGTAGCGTCAGCCTCACATATGGCCGTGAATTGCGCTGTTTAATAGTACCATTGACGTAAAAAATCGGTGCACTGCCTTGAGGTGTAGCGGTAGCGTCAGCCGCAAGAAGCTACAATGATGATGCACCAGCAGCGTTAGTGTCAGACGGCAGTGCGGTGCACTGCATGATGGTGCACCAGCAGCGTTAGTGTCAGATGGCAGGGCGCTGCACTGATGGTGCACCAGCAGCGTTAGTGTCAGATGGCAGAGCCCTGCACTGATGGTGCACCAGCAGCGTTAGTGTCAGATGGCAGAGCCCTGCACTTTTTTTTCATCACGGCTTTGCTTTCTCTGTTCGCGCGAGTCGTCACGTGCGGCCGGAAGGAATCTGCCAGCAATATGCGGTTGTCACCACACACTGGCCGTCTTCCCTGTTCAATTTCCGCGCAAAGCCCTCACATGCTTACGTGTGTGTCTAAGTTTATATTAAATGTAACAGGACATGATATTATATTTATGGATCAAATAGCATAAGATAATGTAATTCAAGGTTCGAAAGACAATATTATCATTTCTTAGTACTGCTTTCGCGAAAAAAAGCAGTGACGTGCTAACGAGTTTTGCACTCAAGCTTGGAACGATTCCATCCATTCTCATGTAAATGGTTGTTTCGATACCAATTTAAAAGCAGACACAAGAAAAATAATTATTTACAAGTTATGCAAGTATGTGCCTTTTCTAAACTTTCAAGTCCTCCTGAACCTCTGGAAATATGACCTTTAATCCGAGAAGAACGTTAGACTTAGCCAAAATAACGATGCATTTTGCCTTTATGTGGAGCAACCTGACCCAGTTTGAACCGGCAAAATGACGTATCAGTGCTACGAGCATAAAGTGTGTTAATATTTGCACAACATGACAAATTTTTTTCTGAGCGTCCAGTAAGAAGGAGCTCTACAACCGCGACAACAGACCCCAGGCCTGACCAGTTATAAGGAGCGATATTATATTACATACCTAATATATATTATACAATATTAGTAGCCCGTTATATTAGTATTCAGCGATATTCAGTCCCGACAAACAAGCTCAAGAGGGGCGTCGTCGTCGTACAAACACGTCTAGTGCATTAACATAATGCGAGGCTATCGCTTAGCAAGATCAAACACTCGCGAGTTGCGAGTGTTACAAACACTCCATGATAATTTTACGAGCCGGACTCAAACAATGAGTTTCGCGAGCACGAAATCCTATTAACGGTTTTATTGCAAGTGGATTATGGAAGTTGATGGAGCATTAGGCATGCATTAGTTCTTAGCAGTAATCCGAGGACCAAAGTATCAACGTTTATAGGGTCACAACCACTCAGTTCACCATCGGCGGGCATGAGTTAATGCAAATTCTAGAAGTTAGAAGCTATTATTGATATACATTAGCTGTGTCTGAGAAGAAGCAAGTTTCACACCTACACATAAGTTTTAAAGCACAGTTAAAATATTTGTTGTCAGTTCGAGAATTTTACTGATGGAGAGTTAAATTAGTTTTTAAAAACGATCATTAACCTAAAATAAGCAAAGGAACTCATTGCCGAATGCAATAAATGTATCTAGAAATATTAGCATAAATGAGAATTTTTACATATAGGTATTATTTATAATAATATATATTGAAAGCTTTTTCTGGACTTTCAGTTCCTTGCATGATAACCTAATGCATTGATTTAAAATCACACATTATAAAAAAAAACACTTGAAAGATCTTCCTAAGTCCCGGTATTATCAAGCACGGAAAATTTATCAGCGAACATTTATCTTCGATGATAAGGACAGTAATCGTGAAGTCAATTGCGCAACCGTAAACAAATGGCTTAGAATTCGGTCACATTATATCCTACGTAAACAAATATATACTCGTTTAAAAGAGAGACTGAGTTACTGTGACTAAAAAAAATCAAACATTCTTCAAGGTAAATATTGCATCAAAAAAAGTGGCAAATTTACGCTCATTAAATTGCAACTATCGATATTAACTTTGATCAGTACGGTAATACAGCGGATCTAAATTAGAATAGAATCAGCCTGATCATAAAAGTCTGCTTAAATGGACGATCAGTTTGTTGATTAATCATTCATACACGCTTTCACAGATATAGTCGACTCGCCGATTCATTCAACAACGTTAATATAACCAGTAAACCTATTCAAATTATTAAATTCAACAAAAATGCATGCGTCGAACGCATCACGCGCCTCAGGTGGTGTTGGACGTGCTTCAAGAAATTAGAAATTTATATTGGATTCACAGCAAAATTCTTTATTTGCATCACCAACTACCCCATCACATCAATATGCAGCGATGGCTTGCCGGACAGTCTGGTGTGACTACAGAATTACTTTTAGGCAAGATAGCGACAAGGAGGCCTGTTCTATTGCCCTTAGAAAACGCGCAGTATTTGATAGTTTTTTTAAAGAAAAAAAGGATCAAGTTATTTGAAAATACGGACAATGAGCAAATTTAACTTTGAAAATTGCTTCCATAGTTAGGGCCAAATTACAGGAAAATGCCCTCTTTGGGTAATTTTTCACATTTTCAAAGTAACGAAATAATTGTAGAGAGAAATGTTACATGGAATTAAAAAATAAAAAAAAGCGAGAAAGAAGAAATATGTAAAAACGTGAAAGGAAAACATGCATATTTTTGCATGTTAGATTAGGTACCAAGGCGACAACTTTTAGTAGCCGCTGCTTTATAAGATAAATTTAGGCCTCAAAACCTAAACTTTTAGCATCTTCAACTGCGTGCTCTAGCTTCGACATTTTTTTATGGAGTCAAGATGGACTTGAATTTATTACGATGAAGAGTTTTCTTTGGCTTACATGAGTAAACGTTAATAGTGTTCGCATCTCAGGATTAGAGATACAATGTTGGTCTACGTTGTATGTGTAATAGAGATAGAACGTAGATCTACAAAGTTTGTTCTTTAGATTTTCTATTATGGCTAGAGTAATACTATCGAACGACTATTATCAAAGGTTTGCAGGATTAACCTAATATTTTTATTTAACGTAATCTAGGAAAAGCTTGTAAGAAAGAATACTATTTAAAAAATAAATGTCCTAATAGAATATTCAGGATAAAGCCCGTTGTTTTATTCAACGTTATCCAGTTTGGGCTAGTAAGATAGAATATTATTGGAAAACTATTCATGAAATATTCAGGATTAGGCCAGTCTTTTTATTTAACGTAATCCAGAAAGAGCTTGTACGACTCGGTCTCGTCTGTTGCTAGTAGCGCTAGCAGCGACGTAGTGTAGGCGGCAGAAGAATAGGACACGCCTGACTAACTAGCTCGCCCCATACTTTATCCCGCGTGTGAGATTAGGCCTGCAGAGTAAAAAAAATGTACCCACAGTTGAAAGTGCAACCATGCATGTACCTTAAAATATATATATAATTTAAGATTTAGGCCATGGTGAGATTCTGCAACATGCCCTTGTGCCGCCTTTGTTGGATCTAAATCCTAAAACACAATGCTCAGTTTAAAAGACTCAACTTTCCATTTCTGTTCGCAACATAAATTCAAGTTACTATGATGTGTGATTGTTAAAGCTTGTTTCAAAATTTTGTGAAAGCCACGTTGAGTACCTTCACACTTGTTTTAAAAGAAATTCTTACCTCAGTGCACGTCATGATGCACGCGTCTTCCTTTCACTTCAAGGTAAATGACGAATTGGACGATTAAGTAAATTTTGCAAAAAATAATCAGAAATGACGCGTCTCGCTCGTCAAGCAGATCACGTTTTATTAATGCTCGGATACAAGGTGCAACTGAACTAAGTCTGGCAGATTTCACTCAACCCAACTGTACACTGGACTGTAAAGCACAATGTGATAATACCAGCGAAGTAGCTTGTATCAATAAGAACGTAAGTGAGTATGTTGAAGCATGAGTGGGGGGAACACGAGCAAAACTTTTGTTTTATAATGAATTTTTCTGTGGTGGCAGATTTGAAAATTTTAAATAAAATTACTTTATTACTGACTATGGAATAATGGCAATCAATATTACACGCACCGCATAAATTCCACAAAAATTAACGTATTGAATCGAATTTCTAGTAGAAGACGGACAAGCTATGCAATTTCTGAAATTATTTGGAATGAACGTAGGGAAAAAATTTAAACATTTATAAAAGGGAAGCCATAATGGTCATGACATTATTTCATGTGACCACATACGTTTTCGCGCGCCAAAAAATTTTTTCATAAGCATAAAATTATTCGGGTGGGATGTTTGTAATAGGTACTTTGGCGTATTAATTCACTCCAAGACTCCATATCAAACATTTTCATTCCAAACAAAATTCATGAATAAAATGAAAAACATTTTCATTTTAAACAGAGCCAAAATATAAAATGTTCAACACGGGAACAATATCGATAGAAAAGTTTTCGAGGCAGCAAGCAGCTTAGTTCTTGTGTCACTTTACAGTTCTGCACGCGATACAGTAAAGGCCGCGGAGCAACTGAGCGCTCTATGCTCCAGAAGAGATATTTTAAAGTGAGACAACCGTGCGTAGGTCGCACGTGGGCCGACGCTGGATAAACTCTTCCTCGTCTTGTGTGACTATCACTATACATGTCTGGAAGTATACATCACTATACATGACTAGAAGTCTTCTTCATCTTCCAAGAAAACGTCTCATGAGACAGGATGCTCGGTCCGCACAAGGCGGTGTGACCCATCCATGTTCCGGCGCACAGAAGATAACCGAAAATTATTCGAGAAAATATCTTGTAGTTGCGGAATATTTAACTGCTGCCTTAATTCGAACGCGTCCATTAAGCTTCTGACCTACAGGAGTTGTTCGAAGCAATTGGAATTTTCATCATAATATGTATGCCGCCTTAACGTAATTTTGCATAAGTTAAGTGGAAATACAATCAAAACGTCTGTACATTTGTATAAGACTCCGAATTTTAGTCTAAGATTAAAGACCGCATACATGAATCCTCGAGTTAAATTGTTTTACCGAAGTAATTTAGCGTTTTCGAACGATGGTTTTGCGTATCCTTTAAAGAAAGTCCCTTAAAATTAAGGTTTTAATCTTCCTCCGATTTTACCTAACACTTAGTTACAGCCAGCAACCATGATTACTTCTTTGCAAAAATGAATTTTTGATTTTTTCTCGCTCGAACCGAAACATTATTATGTAAGTATTGTAAGACATAAGACTCGCCAGTCTAAAGAATAATGATGAGGGGACGGAATTTTAACTTTGGTAATATAGATAAAACGAGAACTTAACTTCGAAGATAATGGCGCAAAAGTATAACTATATGAGCCACAGACATCAACATTAGAATTACTCCAATTGATGAGATTTATTCCATGATTCTATAAGTTAAGATCAATGAATTGTATAAAGTTAGAATGGATGAAATTGTTATATGATGAGTCGGTGAGGGCGTGGGCTGCAGGGCAGACGGTGAATAAGATGATTCTGGAACATCGCTGGGTCAAGTGACTCATGGCTGCATGATTAATGCCATGATTGGAGCATGCACTAATTTGACCATGCAATGATTGGACGGTGCAATTTTTTGACCATGCAATGATTGGACGGTGCAATTTTTTGACCATGCAATGATTGGACGGTGCAATTTTTTGACCATGCAATGATTGGACGGTGCAATTTTTTGACCATGCAATGATTGGACGGTGCAATTTTTTNACTGAAATACAAAAGACCAAGAGAATGAAAGCAAACAGAGATCAGTAGCTGCCGAAAAATTATTTTCTACTTTTGAGTCCACATGAAAAACGTGGTCTTTAAAAAATTTTTTTATACATTTTATTATATCATTGAAATGCATCATGCTGGAAAGAAAGACATGGTACCTTCGAGCTACCGCCCGAAGCATTGCGAGTCACACTTTGCATGTTCCTTCGACGTCATCGTCGGCGCTGCAAGCACAAACGTCACGGCCACGTCATGGCCACGTCATGCCGCAAGAATGCTCTCGCGCATTCGTGGAACTTGACACTACCGCTGCTCGGACGTGCAGCTGGAGATATCTTGTCAAATGTGTCCTATCTAAAACTAGGCGATTTATTGGAATCTCTAATGTTATTTTGGAATATCTGTACGATTTTCTTCCATAGATAATTTTTTTTCACTGTGAGTCCATATTATCGATAATAAAAAATCATAGATTTAGAACTGATAACTTGATGTACATCATGAACTTTTCGTATTCAGCATACAAGAATTGTCAATAAAATACCAGCAGGAAAAATTAATTTTTTTCTAGCTCGACTTCACATGGCTGGTAGGAATAGCATTAGGATGGGAGGATTGACTGATCATCGTGAGCAGGAAATAACGGACCCATTGAGAAGCGGCAGTACAGGATGTTCATTTTTCCTATAGGTCAATTTAGTTCAACTAAAAAAATCAAGAAAATAATAAAATCCTAATTAAAGGCCAATTAATCAAATAAAGTGAGAATGATGTATAAAACAGTAATAAGTAAAAGGAGATGCAGAGCCACATGGGCTATGACACGGTTTTAGAGCGAGGCAAGCAATGCGAGCACGACTGATAATGCAAGCTCAGGGCGCAGCTCATAATCAAGCGACTCGTGAAGACCAAAAATGACACCAGGCGCATAATAAATTTGGGCAGCGAGCGCTGGCGGTGACAATGTATGTCACGTCATGGGTGGCATCTCGAGGAAAATGCGCCGAAAATACAAATTCCTTGACAGTTCAGAGAATTTTTGTTTAATATCCCACACACTCACGAAAATGAGGGTACCAAACGTGCACCAGTGTATACCAATTGAGACAATTGCAATAGTATCGCTATACAATTTACAAGTAATGAGAACTAACCATTATTGAAAGCATAGAATGTGTTTAGCGCAAAGTAACACTATTTTTCACCCGACAATGCTCAGTATCAGAAATAAATACAGTATATCCCTTAAATAAAACGAACGAACTCCTTCCTCTCATTTAACAACCCGAGCAGCGCAACCTCATCCATACCTATATACGATGTGTGTAACATCTACAAACTTAATTCTAACACGCACAAATATCATAAGTCCGAATAAATCGAATTTTCACCATAAATTTGAAAGCAAAAAAAAAAAAAACAACGTCAAGCTAATTTCCCGTGTCTTTGTCGGTATTTGCAAATATAGAGAATTTGCTTGGCATTTTCGATGACGATGAAATGAATTTGTGTGACACCGATTATTCCGATTATTAAAGATATGGTGAAGTTTCTTATCACCAATCAATGAAAATATGGTGAATCTAATTAACGTCGATCGATGAAGATATAATGAATTTTATTACAGTAATAACTGCTTTCAAAGTCTAGGTTATTCTAACACATAACGTGATGTAGACTCACAGGCTTGTGTTTGCTATGGTTGGGCTGGTAGCGCTGAATGCGTTGTTTAAAATCCATCACTCCACCACCTTCTCCATCACTCACAGCCGTGCCACCACCATCGCTCGACATCTGTACACAAAATAATGAAATTAAGAAAGAGTACTAATATACAGCTGAAGAACGTACATAAATATACACTATTTCTAGCCTTACTACTTAACTAGACAAAAGAGTGATTAAAATTCTATGTACAATAATTGTATTCTTGCAAGAATTTGCACGAGAAATTGTCATAAATTTAAACGTTTGTATACTACATCGCTTAGAATTTCCATTAAGGATGCATTTCAGCAGCGAAATGGGAACTAAAGGTATCGTGGACGAGGCCGAAAATCAACAATGTAAATTTGAACTGTAAAAATGAGTGGTAGTCATTTTTCTCTGCCAGAAACCTTGGTATTTCCCGTCAGCGTAACGGGGTTATACCAACGAATGAAGAATTTTCACACTTAGCAATAGAACTCAGATTTCTATTTATCAATAATTAGGACATACGTGAAATCATCTCTTTCATTTAGCCGTCACGGCACACATTGAGGGCACGTTTATGTTCTCAATGAACCTGTTTTTTCTTATGCAGATTTACGATCGGCCTTGGCAATTTAGATCAGCATTCTTTCAGAAGCTATATTAATTGAGAGTTTTTCAGTGACATTAAGGCACAAAATGGAAGAGATCGAATAATTATCGCTAGCAATCTTAATATTTTGATGGTTGATAAAAATTAAAACTCGAATAAACGGGTGGTTAATTTCCAGATGCAAGGCCATGAGTTGTTAAACTTCATATAATACAGGACATTAAACCTTCAGGTTGCATAACGCTTTCATATTGCGTGGTTCGAGATCATAAACCAATGAAAATAGCAAAAGAAAATTGAGTGTTACGAGCTGTAGAAGAATATTGAGCTTTGCATAATAGCGGGAGTTGCCAGCGTTTCCCGGTAGAGACGACGTGTTTAAATACAGCCAATTCTCAGGTCCTTTAAAGTAACGAGGCGAGTTGGCACGCGATGTCAGCACTCTAAAAAACAGCGGCAACATAAATCAGAAAAACTCGATTCATTCATTAGACAGCTGGCGATTAATTGCCACGTGGCCTAAAAATGTAAACTAATAATGGAGGTAACATTTTTCAGCAGCTTACAGACAGAGAAAGTATTCATACTAGACCCCTGCATCTGAATAAAAAAATTCAGCTCTATAGCTGTGAAGGGTGATTGGAACTAAAACAGCAGAACATTAATATGACCATGTTCAGAACACGTTCAAATACCTTGTATACAATTCATTTTTTTTAAATTGGTATAGTTCCGCAGAAGTTCTTCCTCTATGCAAGGGTGCGCGTGGTGCCTCACCACCACAAGCGTGCGTGTGGTGCCTCACCACCACAAGCGTGTGTGTGGTGCCTCACCACCACAAGCGTGCGTGAGGTGCCTCACCACCACAAGCGTGCGTGTGGTGCCTCACCACCACAAGCGTGCGTGTGGTGCCTCACCACCACAAGCGTGCGTGTGGTGCCTCACCACCTCAAGCGTGCGTGTGGTGCCTCACCACCACAAGCGTGCGTGTGGAGCCTCACCACCACAAGCGTGCGTGTGGTGCCTCACCACCTCAAGCGTGCGTGTGGTGCCTCACCACCACAAGCGTGCGTGTGGAGCCTCACCACCACAAGCGTGTGTGTGGTGCCTCACCACCACACGCACCACACCCACTGCAGAGGCCAGGGTTGGGCAGTGGCAAGGATCGATCGGATGCCAAGGATGCTCAAACGTGACCGCAGTTTTGATATGACGTCTGAACCGCGCAACAAAGTAGCTTAACTGGTAGAAATAGCATTACAGTAATGCTAAATTATTATAGAATTTCAAATTTAGCATTATAATAATAATGCTAAATTATTTTATTAATTATAAAAGTGTTTGCACTGTTACTCGGCACTCGACAAAAGTATGCTTATATTACAGGAATGTTTTTTTCAATTAGGATAATTGGAATACATTACAGCAACTGGACCAAAATAATCATGTTTTTGATTAAGTTGTAGATCAGTATTATGTTGCATTGCTATCATCTGTCACTAGAGTTACTCCACGATGAGAAACATGAACAATTCCTATGCAAACATGATTGGTTTATAGAAATATGGTAGAATCAACTTCTATCCATTTTGAGTGAAGAAATCTTCGCCCTCTTCATAATGCTTATGTAAATAATAATGAATCAATTACAACGATGACATTCTCACGGTCATAATTCCAACGGGATAGGATTACATATTTTAGCTGTTTAATTGAGAAATTATCAGCCCATTTCAGACGGATAAGAATTACCCATTTAAGCTGCCTAATGATGTCATCATCAGGTCAGCAATTCACAATCGAACTTCATGACAAAGCCACAACGACCTTGTCATCTATCCTATTCTATGGTGTGCCAGAGTACCGATAACAAAGGAGGGGATCACACGTATACAGTATACGTAGTGTCCAGTAACAATCGATGAGAGTTATCATATGATTAATAGTGAATAAAGTGTCTTTGGTCCATGTCATTTGCGAAAACTATAGAAAATAATACAGAATTTAAATGCCTTTTCTTCATCACTCATCCTATACGCGCAGTGTTCACATTTAGAATAAGGAATTAAATTAATAATTATTTTCTTCCATTATCTACAAATTTTTTACCTGATTCCTAATATAATTAATGATTGATTGATTGATTAATAACGACCTGAAAATGTGATTCATTGAATCACATTCTCGCGATTTCAAAAATTCACTGCAACAGCAAAAACAAGCAGCTGGCTGCATGCTAAAACTTACTCATCATTCGTCATGAACGATAAAATACAATAAAACGGTAACAGATGCGATCGTTTTTGAAGCAAATCGTTGATTAATTTATTAAAAAACAAATTTAGGAAAACGATCATTAATCAGAGATTATAACTCATACTAGCACATTTAATCGTGTATGCAAATGACTCTCGACTCACACGACGAACTAGAATGGAGCCTGAAAAGCAGCAGCCACTGACCGAGCTCCTGCATGTCACGACGCCAGCTAAACAACTGGCAAAAAATCTTCAGAGAAACACAAGAAGCTCGACTATCCCGGCCAGACTCCAGCCACCAGAGGGCATTCCAGAATTGACATTACCTAGAAATTTCTTATTTCTACACCTTTGAAGGCCTTTTTATTAAATGTAGCAGATATCACGCACAAGAAGCAATGAGAGATAGATCTGCTAGCGGGACAACGGATGAGATCATTTCATAAAAATTGTTTTTATAAAGTTTACCAGAACATTACAGCGCAAATATAAGTGGCACTTTAATAGAAAATTGTCTTCGTAAAATGTAACAGAATGACGCTGCGCAAAAATAGGCGGCGAAGCTTTAATTTGTAGGCACAATTAATTTGTAAAAATTTGTAGGAACAATTTTTTTAATGTTTGACCAGGGTTTCCATTCAACACCGTAGCGCGGGCGGTACGCTCAGCTGGATGACATCACAAGTTTAAGTTGATTGATTAGAACAAAGCGTTCAACTTTTCAAACCAATTCGCTTGAAGCGAAAAATGGGGACATCAATTAATCAATTGATAAAGATAGTACTATCGATTTTAGTTTTTCTGACCTTATTCACTATGACTGAATATTTTTTCGGTCAATTGTTTCAAAATACGATAAGGCAGTAAATTTGTGCACATTTGAAATTTTTTTATATCATCATGGTTTTCTTTCACTATAAATCCTAATTAAATTCATAAGGTAACATATATGAATACCTCAAAATACAGCAATTGGAGGAACCTTTTATCCTATATGTGATGATAAAACGGGATCAAAATAAAAGTCACGGTTTGAACTGAATTCTGTTATTATTGCTTTATAGCACTACTCACACAACTCACGTTATAGCACTACTCAGGTTCAGATCATGCAATGCAATCGTCGTATCTCTTGAGGAACAAATGCAATGCAGACCTTCGTTACGTCTTATAACACCCAGCTAAGAGATGGAGCCCAAACCAGCGTTACCAATCAATCATTTGTACGCATTCACTTAAATCAGCACATGGACCGAAACTCACAAATATAAGTGAGCGATTGTGTATTTAAAGATAAAATATTGATAAAATATTATACTTTGTAATCGTCTGCACGCAGGTCGTAAAAATAAAGAGCGCGATTATCTTTAATGGAGAGAGAGAAGCATGCATGACAGCATCGTCCGGACCATGAATAGATGCGCTCGCACTTGCATGTATCAATCGCTTCTATCACAGCGATTGATATACAAGCAATTCTAGCAAACTGACGTCAATTGATAGTCTGTTGATCTAAAATTAGATAAAAATGTTATTTTCCTTCAGCTGAAAAAAACAATGGCGGGCCTCGTTGTTGGGTTGCAAAATGTTGTGTTAATCTCAATTTTTGCGATGAACATTGTTAGGCCAGATTCATCATGTGATCTGGCGTACTTTGCACTGTAGGTTGTCAAGATATAGGTTCTTTAGAATGGCAAGTATTTTATATTCCAAATGACGTTTTTTTTTTTGATTTGAAATGCAAATATTTGTGAAATTTTGTATTGTGACCCTGTGTTATCAATGAATCATTCAATGTAGGGATTTACATTCTAGGATAAGATTGAAAAGCTTTTATTTGAACGTATGATCGAAGATGGTTCGATAACGAAACAAATTCGAAGTTCTAACGAGATTTCTCGTCGAGTCGAGTCGAAGACTTGGGTGTTGGGTGAATGAGCGTTTTATGCCCGGGTGTTAGAACGAAACCTAACTCGTCGAGCCGCAAACTCGAGTGTTGGGTGAATGAGCGTTTCATGCCCGGGTGTTAGCATGAAACCCAACACGTCGAGTCATAACATGTGCACAGCACTGGCCAGCAAACGTACAAAGGAACGTCACTCGTCACCGCAATCAACATCCCCGGTTCACAGCGCCTGTGAATTGGGACGCAATTCGGTGTATGATTCAAGGACAACGAAATGTAGTTCTCATGCTGACAACTACATTTGGCTACGGATATATTCAAAATATTTCAAATTTCAAATTGTTGATCGCTCAAAAAACTCAGTTCTAGGGTGAATTTAAAGTGCATAATACAAAGGAAAAATATACGTACGTGAACATATCTTCGTATCTAACCACAGTCGTTGAAACACTAACCCGGAAATTGTTTCATATATAAACAAACAATTAAGAGATGTATGTAGAACATGCAACATTCCATTAAAGGATGCCAGCATGTCCTCGGCAAATACATGATATCAAGATTGATACACGGAAAGATGACGTTATCATTTTATCGCAGTCTCTTATCATAAAAGGCAACTGATGCATGGCGCAATTCACGTTCTGTCCTGCTAGTCAATGTTTATTGATGTTTATTTTTTCCATTGAATTCCGTACCTATTGACAACTATTCAAAATCTGACGCATCGGTATTTCAAAACAGTTATACAGTATACAATATACAAGCTAGCCGAAGACTGCGTGCTTCATGTAATTAATTCGCAGACACGAGCAAGAGCCCAAATTTATAATCTTAGCCAAATATTTCATGAGCAGATCCTGTTCGGAGTTTGTTTAAATCGCAACAATCGAGCGCAAGCGGAGCGTTTGTGTGTGAATAATATTGACCTGTTCTGTTTGTATTGACTCGAATAGTATCATTCATACCTTCACTCATTTCATATATATCGAATCATTCATATATATCATACCTTCGACTCATTGTCAGAAGTAACACGCTGATGTACCGTCACAACCGTCACGAGACTCGAAGTTGAAGACGCGAGTTGGTTATTTTGATCAGTCACGTCGTTCGGAGTTAGGACGTGGTTTGTATGGCACTCTGAGTGCTTTCGTCTCTCGATTTTTCTTCGAACCGAAACGTAGCTTGCTGACTTCGGCTTAGAATTTTGGAGGCTTAATCGCGAATCACAATGATCGGGATGTAAATACATGTTTGTAAAGTGCGGAAAAGAAGCATCTACTTCAGGAAAATAAGGTTTGTTAGTTGGGGAAAGTGGCTGAGTAACTGAGAGAATTGGTGCTGGTGTGGGAGATCGACTTGGAGTTGGGGTGCGTCTGGAAAAAGGAGGCTTTTCATCAAAGTTTGATACGTCTTGGTAGGATTCATCATTGTCGCTCAGTAAGCTGTTGGCGCTTGTAGTTCTGGTCGAAGAAACGTCTGGAGAATACGTCTCTCTACGACAGTATATTTTTTCGGTTATAGTATGGAAGCTCTGAATGCTGACGGATCTAAGCATGTCAGGTTGCGCTGACTTCATCTGATCTTTTATCGGGACCGGAATCTTACTGATTTGGCGATATTTTTTGGGCCCAGGTAATCGAAGATTCGAGTTCTCAGCTGCATTGAGAATTTGTGAATTGCTACGCAAGTCATTGCGTGAAGCGTCATTCGATAACCGTCCATCCGTAGCATCGAGGAACAGATCATCTTCCCACATACGATTGATAAAATCTTTCTCATGACATGTTGGTGATAAAACATCTTCGGCTGATATACTCAAAGGCCGAGATTTTCTAAAGGTGCTCATCCTTCTCTGATACATTTATGTTGAAGGGTGTCCAATAACTTAGTGATCTAACAAATACCAACAAGAATCAGTTGACTCAACCGGCACAACATCGAGAACCCGCAAGGCTTGGAGCTGCAATCGTACGTTAGAAACAGCCTTGTACTAGCCACGCATTTGCCGAGTCACGCAGATACTTGCGAAGGCCTGCAAGAGATATAACCAAAGTACGATTGTATTGTGATAATGTATAACTTTACAGGCACACAATCTTGCTTCTCCTCAACAGTTTAAGAGGCAGTATAAAGGTTAACCGGCAGACTGGCAGTCACGGAACGACGCGGTCAAGTCTCGACACTCTGAGCCATGAAACAATACTGAAGGTTGTTTGCGAATCGGCCTTTATATATCAGGAGCTGAAAGCGCCTAACTGTTCAATCCAATGGCAGACCATGTGCTGATAAGACAAGGAAATCGGCGTCAACGTTAGAATATCTATCGATAAAACATAGAAGAACTCTTGACTACCTTATCGACCCGAGTTTCAACTCAAAGACCTCCCACTCGATCAGGCAGTGACATCATGCTACTCCAAACAAGTGCTCAGCCTCATTCAACAAGGCGTAGCAATAAAGATATAGAGATTCTTGTTAAGAAAATTATATTGCGCAGCATACTGACTGAATCTACTTCTATAAAAAAATAAAGGAGAATTTCTTATAAAATCGCTTAATTTGGATTATTTGAATTATCAGAAACATGCATATTTCTAGAGATACGAGATGAAAATTCAAGAGTTGCAAAAACTGTTTCTAATAATGCGGTGTTAAAGTTTTCCTGTGTCATCTCGTAACGTTATGTTGAAAAATTTCCTCGACTAACAGAGTATAAAGTGCTAAGGTTGGAAATCTGTGTAAGACAGAACCTTAACATCAAACAAACACACACCATACAACACGTATAATCGCGAGAGGTACTCATCATACAATAGAATGATTAAATGCACATCACAAAGTTAGCCATACAGAGAACACAAATAGCAGTCACATGCACCGGCCAGTCACCCGACCCAGCCACGTACATGTAAGCTAAATCAAACATCAAGCTCCATGGAGAGAAAAAATCAAGGCAGATGCTGCGTAATTTTTGCCACAACACAAAACAGGCCACACAAATTTGTGGTTGTCTCGGAGCATCAGCTTTTTGCAGGTTTGCAGGTAGAACATTATTTGCAGTTCTATTGCAGCAGCGAATGTGGACAGACGAAAATTTCTGACCAAAGCTACGCTTACAATAAAACCATTTTTTTTATTTACTCTTTTTGTTAACAATTCTCCACTAATCCACGGATGTTTATTTGTAATCCAAACAAATAATTTAATTTTTAATTTTCGGCAGCAAAGTTGCAACTTTTTCAGGAAACGAATAAATGAATTTCCCGGGAAAATCTGACGTGCTGTTTTCGTCTGAATGCGATTTATTTTTCAGATATAAGACCACAATTATTACTTGAAATGCAAAGCGAAGTGGTTGGCAACATTTATTTCAACAGCACCCACATTTTTTCCACCTCAGGGCGGATGAAACTTTTATTTATAATGTCATTTCGCAAACTGAATAGACCTAAATACATCTAATTTTTTTTTCATTCTAACGGTTTTTTAATTCAACAAAAATTGGCTTTAGTTTCGCTTTTCATTGGCGATGAATTTTAATCATAATTCATCAGTTTAATTTCTTCATAACTTATCTGTCAAATACTGAGAGCGTACGTGAAACTCTTAAACGTAAATAAAAATTTTCCAAATTCAAAATTGCAAACAGGATTTAGTGAATCAAAATCAAATAAAGTTTTCAAACCCAAAGGGACTTAATTACGTCGATTCTTGGACAGGTTTCTGGAAAATAATTTCCTCATTTTTTTAAATACGAGTATTTATAACCACATATTCCATTAAGAACTGCAAATGGGTAATCGCTGCAGAGCCTCACCCCAAATTCTTCGTAAAAGTGAAAAAAGTCTTGGTGTCGTATTTACCCTCGCGAACGTTTCAAATAACACGTTTGGTCTGTTGATTATAAGCCGGAGGCGGGTTGACATTTTATTGTCTTGGCTCTTTGCTTGGTTAAGGAAAATACTATTTTTTTTGCGGAGCTTATACAAGCTTACTGCAGTTATAGCATAGGAAAAAAGCTGGGTAGACGGTGGGAACATTTTAAAAATAAATAAAGAATAATGTCGGTCCAATATTTTTTTATTTCAACTACCACAAATAAACACTTGACGCTTTCGATCGCAAACTAAAAAATAACATAAAATAAGTCTGCAACGTCAAACTTATTTTTGACGACGCTATAAATTATTAAATTGGTGGATGTCCAATTTGAAAGATTTTATTGTTAGATTTATTCTAGTATAATTTCTCTTCATCATTCAATACTAAATCGTTAGCAAAATTACGTATAAAAGAGTTATTGATAAAAATTATGTACTTCAGTCATGATAGGAGGGGAAATGATAACGTGAGATAAGTGCAGGCCAGTTGCCATTGATTCGACGACACGCTATGCAAAGAATCTTGATAAGAATACATCCAAGTTACTAGTCTGCGGAAGCGACACTTGAAACGTGTTCCGGTGAGCTCACACTTTGCAGCAGTGACAAATGGGCACTTGACATCAAGCGATAGTACTTCATTTCCGGCCAAATAGTTTCATTCATAAAAATAAGTATACTGTAACTGAAGTCATACGTTTGCTTCGCTTGGAAAGTCCATTCTTAATAAGAGGAATAATTAATGTCATGCTGGTTGGCTAATTAACTTGCATTCATCCTGGAAACGACGAGGAGAGAATAAATTCTCACCGTAGCACCAACATAGGATTTCCACGAATTTGGCAACTTCAGCAACTAAGAAAATCCGGTGGTGTATCCGTGGCGCATCAGCGGTGGTGCATTTTTTTTTTGCTAGAAACCGGTATTTTTAGGTACATCCGTGAAGTTCGCGTAGAAAGACTCCTGCGCTCCTAGATTTTTTGTAATTCTGAAACACAGGTTCGCATATTCAACGATGAAACCTGTATCAGCCAGAAATAAGTCATACTTTTCGCTGAGATAATAACCAGCTTAGCAGGCACGTTCATGGTTGAGAATTTAGCAAGCAATTTCATGCTGCAAGAGAGCCGACACACTTGACGTTAAATCGTCATTGGACAGCACGCGTTTTGTGACTCAAAACTCAACTTGCTCACTTGACGTCTCTCGGGCAGGAAGCAGAAAATATGTCACTATTTTAAAGAACGAAATTTTACAAATTTACAATACAAGAACGAAATTTAAATTTTACAAGTTTTTGTTGAACAATTTTGTGGTAATGTAGGTATATTTATTTTTGCACACTCATCCGTTCGTGCATGTAACCATTAATGTTCCCTTTTAGAATGCCACACAGTTTTATTCGTATAGAATTATAAGGGTGCATAATTGGAAATATGCAATTTACATTATTTTTGTTTTTATTGTAAGTGTATCAAAGGTGAGGGTCATAGTTTCTGATTTGTTCTCGAATGCTTTTTTTCAGGCGCGTAGCAAGAAGGCATTTGTTTTATTACTAAGAAAGAATTCGTGCCACGTGATTCTTAACGAAAAGATCTCAAATTGGAGCCAAACATGATCACAAATTGGACGAGCAATATAAGTCTGGTATTATTAAGAATATGTAAGATATTTAAACTCAAGCAAATGATCTATCATTGTACAATCCTGGATGTTCTCCCAATAAGGCCAGTGCTCAGAGCGGCAGTCCCATAATTAAGTAAAACGCAGGCTAAAAAAAGCTGCGCTTGATAAGCCGCTCGGAAGTACCGATTCGCTTACGCGTCACTAACTGATAATAAATTCTTCTACTAATCGCACTCTAAAAGGAGAGCGACCTAGCGGGCTAGTGATAAGGAAACGTGTTAAGATCTAAAGACGCTTTAAAAATTAATTGTTGTTAGTTAACGACGAACACATTTCTTCTAGTATAAATTAATTTAATTGCGTGCACGTCGAGCAACAAAATGTAGTCTCTTTGTACGAGTATGAATATCTTTCAGTTAAATGCACGTTCTTCAATTCAGTTCAGTTAAATGCACGTGCACATTTCAAGTTAAATGCGCAGAAAAATGTGCACGTTCTTACAATAAATTAATAGTAAATTATTGTTTTATTAGTTTCAATGATAAATTGGTTGAGCTGAAAGAAAATCATAATAATCAACGACGGTTAAAAATTCACACACATAGTTTATCAATATCTGCACCAGCAGTTATCACTCTCTCGCTGATAAATTTATTTAATTAAGCGAGTGCAACATATGATTAAGAGCTGTGGAAAAGTATCCAAAATTACAGCGAAGCAATAAAAATCACATCTGAGGCATCAACGGTAAAGATGTTTTCTTGTGCAGTGCACCTTGCACAACTTGGACCCTTTAGGATAGGACCAGAGCAGACAAAATTCAATCGGTAAACAGAGCCCGCCATAAATTGTTCAGCAATTTGGTATATACGTTGATACTTATGTATACTCATATTGTTCATCGTTTGATGTGTTCTTCTATATTGTTTATAATCAAGATTACCCTCATATTAGTATTAAATTGTTCATTCGTTGTTTTCAGAAACCGTTACAATAATCTACAAGTTTTCACTCCAAACAATAATTAAGCCATATTCTTACATCAGCGAAAAGTCGACAGGATGAAAATTCGAATTTGATTGATCAGCCATAAGTCGTCATGCAGGTTTAATAAACGCTAAGCAATTCAACGATTAACTTATATATAGAAGCGGCAAACTCACCCATTTGTTCTTTGTCGAGCCAAACTTGAGTCTGGGCAGCTGAGAGTTCGAAATTGTGGTAGGGATCCTCATTGTATACAGCGAATAATACAACAATAAATGATCAGATCGTGGTAAAGTAAAGCCAATCACTCGTAGTCTTCGATAAGTTAAAGCCTTCTGATCGCTAAACAATCGGATAATTTCAACAGAAAACGACGCTTGTCGGCTGCGTTCTCGATAAGCTCGGAGCTTTACAGCATGACACATGAAATTTTAAAACGTAACCTGAAAGTTAATAGATTCATGAAAGATTATTTGTACAGCACTTGAATACGTTCTTCATAAAAAAAGGAAAACGAAATTAAAAATGAATAAGTTGCATGAAAAACAAAGGGCACCGATCCGAAAGAATAATTTTGCTGATTATATTTGATATTTAATAAATTAATTTGATTGACTTCGTAAGTAGGTTCAATGACCCAAGATTGCAAAACTGCATCAAATAATTCGGATTTGCCGTGTTCTGTTAGTATGATTCCATATGATCATATTCTTAGAAGTGAGCTGTAATGCCAACATAAACATTCTATTAACTGGTATCCAACCTACGTGTGATGTATTTAGTTATGCACATCTACATCCTACCACCACGGTCGCAAAGGCTCGACTGCCGGAGCACGCGGGTTGCCCGCCTTATATAGAGTAGCTAATTGTGTGGCAGCAGCAGCAGTACCGATCGTGACGTAAGACAGACCCTTGGGAACATTTGGCACCAGCTTGACACTCTCTGAGAAGAAACCCTAATTCTAAACCAATACGGCGAGCGTGAGAATTAAATCTCTGAATTTCCCAGAGCTTAGAGAAATTAGGTAAATCATTAGAGTTTGCAAGTTCTCGGAACAAATATAAATTCTAAGGCTGAGAATAAAAAAGTTATGAGAACACTTTTTCACACAAATGATACCAACGGATGCTGAAGTATGACATTGTATTTCAATTATGCTAATAAGAAGGAATATTCTTCAACATTTCTGTCGTTTTTTACAATGAGTGCATTGCAAATGAAAATGAAATTCAACCTCCAAATCAGAGTCACTATAATCTTATAACCAGCTACATTGTTTTCTCATAATGTACTCTGCTACCACCAGCACATGCTCGATGTTTAACGATGTTTCATCGTAATTTTCATATGGTTTGAGGTACTTAAAGCTTCATGAAATGAATAAGCATTGTTTCTAATCACGCTAAAAATTCAGACTCAAAAGTTCCAGAATTCAAATTCATTGTATAGAGTATTGTAATGATGATAAATCTGAAATGAACGGAGATGGATTACTCGATTGAAGTAAAGCTATTTTCAGTTAAATAAAAAAAATTAAAATAGAAAAGGCCTAAAATTAATATTAGCAAAATCATCGAAATAATAGACAGATCTGAGGACCATATCTAATACCGTATTGAAAATATTATCTAATATATGTCATAATAAATTGAATATTTTATTAAAAATTGAAAACCTGACAAATTTGATACAAACAAATCGAAATCACCAGCACCCACGAATTATTCAAGGGTTAATATACGATGGATAAAAATTCAAAGGAAGCTACATTCCTCAACAGAATCCGGTAATGAGAGGTCAATATATTAAAATGTACGCTACAATGTATAAAGTGCATGGGCAAACCCACGTTATTTTATGGCTCGTACGTACTCGTATATTCCATCTTTACATCAATTCACACACGTGATACCGGATCTCGGATGTGTGTATAGTGTATACGTTGTATGAAGCTTACGTTCATTCACAGAAACCAAGGTCGGGGGATCTCCAATGCTCTCTGTGCGTGCTGCTTCAAAACTATCGCCTGTTTTTTTTTTAATTTTAACGGTAATTAATAAATAAACGTTTAATTAATTCAAATGCTTTGATTAATTCGAAATTTTTCAAGTTTAAAGTTTTTATTATCTTTTTTAATAAATAGTTGAAAATTATTGATTACCTTTTAAGAAGGTAATCAATAATTCTTGTGGAACTTTGTTTGAAAATGTCAATAAGTTTGAAAGGCACATATTTTGCTATACCATTATGAATTTATCGCGCATTATCTTTCAAATTTGCAAAAATCCGCGAAGATCTCAAACTCGTTTGGAAAAAATGGATTGCATTTCTACAGATGTAATAAATCACAATTATTTTGTTACCCATTCCGGATTAGCCATATCATCGTTCAAACTTTCATTGAACCGTAGTAACTTCTACGATGTAAGACCATCATAATTACTGGAGAGTGAAGTCTGCACTCGTGGAGGTTTACATTCCATTGTGAATTGTGAAGTAACCGACGACACAACGAGCCATTGTTAAGAAATCCCGCCTGTAGATTACGTTCATAGTCTTCATCTAGGCACACTATTACAAATAACATTGCCGTAGCAATATAATCTTCATTATATCCGTGCGTGGATTGCAGTACACGAGAAATAGTGAAATGTAGAGCATGAATAACACAGGTGGAGTTGGTCATGAGTCAGGACTTGCGGCGCTCACGGAAACATAGCAGGCGGATGTGCAGAGAACGGATGTATCAATTGAACTTAGTCACAGCTCAATGAGATGCACAGCTGAGGACCAGCCTCTGCATAGTGCATATTGTATGAGTCATGGTTTTATTAAGGTGAATAACTTAAAATTTTATTGATAAAAATATATCGCCGACTATGGGGGGTCTATTTTCGATAATATAAATTTTGTTTTTGCCAGTATAAATAACGATATGAAGCATAACCCAATGCAATATAATAAATAAATATAATAATAAAAATTCAATATATAAATAAATATATGATAAAATAAATTTTGTTTATGCCAGTATAAATAACGATATGAAGCATAACCCAATGCAATATAATTAATAAATCCCAACAATCAATGACAGGCTAAGTTTGGCCTATTATGCAGCGTCGACACTTCTATAGGTACATTATTATACTATACTACACGATTCTACTATACAAATTGAAAGTGCAGTAAACCTGCTTGGCTCCAAAAATAGCAAGGCTTGAGCTTGCCGTGTCGCATTGAAGACGAGAGGACAAATGAGTCACTGCATGAGGCTGAGAAACTCAGATCGGAAATTTGCGCAAGAGTCTTGGCGACGGAGTCACCGCAATCATTATGGCACGGAGGAGAAGGCTTGTCCAGCCCTGTTTAAAACAACAGTCTCTGTCACAAGCTAACATCAATAGTGAAACTCTCATGTTATTCTCACGCGAACAAACTAGCACGGTTAATGAACATCCTATTAGACTTACGGCTACACCCACACAAAATATTAACAGTTAGCATACCTAAAGTATGACTTATTTCACCATAAAAAAACACAGTATATTTTAATCAGCAATAACGCAACATATTACACATAACTACTTAACCAAATTATACGAAATTATTTTATGAACTGCAAATATTTAGAGAAACTAGTAATAATATAGCAAACCGCAACAAAAAGATCATACGTTATTACACGATTACATAGATGATGCGAGTCCAAACTAAGTGGTGAATAAAAAATGAGAGCTAACTGAACGAACGGCTACACATCAGACACGCAACACAGCAGACTCAGTAGACGCTACACATCAGACACGCAACACAGCAGACTCAGTAGACGCTACACATCAGACACACAACACAGCAGACTCAGTCGAGGCGCTGGCAATGGAGGCGCCGGTAAGGATTACGGCAGCTACGAGACGATTGCTCACACTCGCCTGTACGGCGCTGTCTCGCCGTGTCTTGCTTTCGGAAATCACATAACACGAAAACAATTCAACGATGGTAGTGTAATACCGAAATTTAGGCGTTTTCCATTTTCTAATCTATATATTAGATTTTTTTACATATGTAGATTGCATATTTCAATCTGTACATATTTATATTTCATACTATACATATATATCATTACTATACAATAGGTATTTCAAATAAATATGTCAAGATATATTTCCAATGATTAGGAAATATGTTTGTGAATGTCTCAGGAATTATATCATAACTTATGACGAGTATTGAACATAAATACGTGAATCTTCGAAAATAAATAATTTTACGTGCTAAACTGTTTATATTTTATTTATTTGGTTTAGTTCAGTTTCAGAAGTTGCTTTTACTCTACCATTGTCTTAAATCTTTATCCTCTCCAGAATAGAGGAAATTGTAAAGATAAGCAACTTAAATAAAAATGATTAAGAAACAATCTTTCAACAGTTCCATGAACCAATGCATGGAAAACATGTTCAGTGTTTTACAAGTGTAAGCGCCGTATGAAATCTAGGAACGCATGCTATTTTTACAATAAAAATGCAACGTCACTCAATTTTTTCATCGTCGATCAAGCCATCTCAGGTACCGTATGCACTCATGAATGCGGGTTAACGTAAACCCGAGCTGCATGAAATATAAAATATTAGACGTCGTGTCAATTGTAACACACGCAAAAGCTTGAAATGCGACAACGCTGGATAGAAAAATAGGTTCGTATACGTAGAACTGATCTATAAATAAAAATTATCATACTACTGCCACGAATACCTCGCTGAGCTCATCTTGTTTCAATTTCATCATAATTATTGAACATTCAACAATTCTAATTAAATATCTCGTTTATAATCAAGATATTCGTCCTTAAATTGTAAGCATTACAGCATCTGTCTCGATTCCACTCTTTTTTAATCTGTTCGAAGCTTTCACATTGATGTTTGAGATTATAAAATAAATACTGAGTAGAAAAATACCAACGGAAATGTCTTAAATGGAGATAATAAAATTTTAGCCAAGGAGGTCAGTCGTAAATTCCGTTGACAGTTACTATCGCCTGCTGGCGATAGTAAAAAAGAATAAAAAAGTTAGAGAATAGAAAAAAATTAGGACTAAAAATTTTGTATGGGGACGAATTCCATCTTGGGTTGCAAATAAAACGGTAAAGGAAAAATATCACAAAAGTGTTCAAGGATTTCCATTTCTCGAGGTCATTCTGTCCATGCAATCTCATAAAATAACAGAGCAGCTCGCCAACACTATAAATCATTGCATTGCAACCATTGCATTACAGGCAAAACGAACCTGAATTATTTCACCCGAGGTAAATAAGAGGCTGTGAACATGATTAAAAAGTTGTTAAATTTAAGGGGCCGATAATTGATATTCCTTATTCTGTTCGTAAAAACGATTTGTTCAAGCATGGAACACCCAAGAAGTGCCGATTACACACCAAGATGCGTTGATCAGGGACAAAATCAAGCGACCATGAGTTGACCACAGTTGCATGAGAATGCATTAAGCAGATAATAAGACAAGAGATAACTTTAAGTTTAGTTCAGTAGCATGTAAACATGAGCGTTAGTGGGCGGAACCACACAAGAGAACGCCCTTAAAAAACACGGTTTCATTTTCTTCACATTGTAACTTTTTTTAAGTTATCGCTAACTGGACGTACCGCCATGCAACTTGAGCAGCGCTCTCGTTTAACGAACCAATATCAGATGAAAAAGAATTTGGTGAACACTCTTGGGTCTCGCCTACCTAAACTGGAGAAACTCATCTTTAACTCGACTTCGTAAAACGAACATCGCCTTCAAATCGACACTCATGAGCAGGCTTTTGCTACCAAAGCCTAACCTCAAAGATGTCGACAATACACTCCCGTTTCATACCTACTTTCATTCGGCCCTGATTTATTTTTAGATACAAATTTAAATAATCTTGGAGAGTAAATATTCTCTTGAGACGGCATAAGTAGAAGTAAACATAACTAGCCTTCAATAGTATATGACTTAACATGATTCTAATACCCATATTCTACCAAGACTTTGAGACTGTCACTAAACAAAAGTTGTATGCGTAGAATCAGCAATTATAACTCAGTCTTCACTTAATCGCAAAAAAATATTCGTTGAATGACTCGATTTACTAGCTCGAATTTTCAATGTAACAGAAAGCTGCGCCAATCATCAATTCACAAAGTCGCACCTGCTATACCTGGGTTAGGTGATGTATTCGAAAAAATTGGTTTTTCGATCATCAAAGCGAAACAGAATTTTTGGGCAATGAATTATATCATCATCATATATAAAAACATGAAAAAAAACTCGTTAATTCTCCCAACCGATTTGAAAACAAACAAGAAATTTCATTGGTTAAGTTTAAAATTTGAATCAATACTCCATATTATATTGTTAATATTTGAAAAATTACCTCGCTGCCCCCATACCCCCCCCCCCAAAAAAAATAGTCATCAGGAAGTCAAGGATGAGTTGTTTAATAACAAAAATAATAATGTGTAAATAATAATATTTCACGCAATAAAGTTGGAGCTGAAATATAGAAGGTTATAAATCAACCACACTAGCGATGTGGTCTCTCAGATCCCTCCATCAGAACGAAGGTCGCGGCGCAAGTAATGCCTGCGTCGGCTGTACCGTTAGCGGCTCGCGTGCCGACCCCGGACGGCCGCACAACATCGCGCACGAGGAAGGAGGCTGTGATAATTTTTCTTTATGCTAAAGCAGTGAATTTTCAACTGATACCGTGATACGGAATAATTTTAGTAATGGGGATAATTAATGATATAAGGCAGCAAGGATTTCATAAAATAAGTAAAGAGAAAAAAATTATACGTATAGTTCAAAGTGGGAATTGTTTAAACAAAATTTACCTCTTTGGGTCAGGAAATTAGTTGTGGGAGAGTAAAAATTGAGGCATGTACATGATTTCACGCGATGGAGTAGGAAATATTTGATTTTACGAATTAACTTCTTATGTGCAGACGATGCCAAGTCGGTAATACCAAATAAGTCTAATTCTAAAATTATTAAATTACATCGGTAACTTTCAAAGTTCGCTGATAAAAGTATTGAACTAATAAGATGAGAATTTGCAAGGACAATGTTTCGACATAGCAATGAATCTAGGTGATAATCTTCCAAAATAACGTTGATTAATGTTAATGTTAACGCGAATTTAACTGATTACAGTACTCATCAATCGACTCCCAAGCTTCATTTCATTATATTTGTTTTCATTCTTCACATACCAGAGCTACCGAATACGACCGTGAGGGAGCTTCAAGTAAAACGCAGTTATTCACAACCAAAAACATCACCTGAATATAAAAAAAACATCAAAAGCACTTACCTTTTTAATAAACTGCTCACGTGCACCGAAAGGTGCGATCGAGAACCTTTTTATTGAGATCGGATTCGATCCCACGGGCGTCTGTTGAACCATGTCTATAAATTTGTGTTAAATTTGTCACTGCGAAAACACTTCACTCAACTAGAGACACACCGACACAACGTGATTCTTGCGAAACCGGGAGTATTCACTAGCATCAATAATCCAACTGCGTATCATGAAATTTCTGAGGTGCTTATTATCGAAGATACTTTGACAGTCATCAGTAGCTATTATTATTGAACGCTGAAACAAAATTGCAGAAATAAAATAAATAAAATAAAATTACGCTGAAACAAAATCAGAATCTCAACCTAGGTTGGTGATTTAATTTCCCGGAATGGCTTTTGATCATGTAGATGTGATGCAAGAAAACGTGGTTGAAATTAATCACAATTTGATGCGGATACAATTCAAGAAAATGTGTTATTATTTACAAAATAGAATTTTGCATTTCTCTATTCATGAGACGGGGCTTGCGAAGAGTTTATTTACAGAGTATTTGTTAAAGCTTACAGTGTATTTGTCAAGGGCTACAGTGAATTTGTCAAGGTCTACATTGTATTAGTCAAGGTTTACAGTTTATTTGTCAAAGCTTACAGTGTATTTGTCAAGGTCTACAGTGAATTTGCCAAGGTCTCAAGGTGTACATTGTATTTGTCAAGGTTTACAGTTTATTTGTCAAGGTCTACAGTTTATTTGTCAAGGTTTACAGTGTATTTATCAAGGTTTACAGTGTATTTGTCAAGGTTAACAGTTTGTCAAGGCTCTCGGTTCAATTGCGTCAAGAACAGCCGACGTAAAGCCTGAGGATGCAACCCTGCAGCACGGGGCACAGGCATGCGCGCTGAGAAGGAGGGCTCGGTGGCCCGCAACTCCAAGTGTCCAAGGTCACCACACCACAACACCAGACAACGCGACGCTCTACCATGGCGGCTCATCCTTTAGTTCTAAACTTCTAACAGGCACGTTCAGGTAGGAATCTATTACAAAGTATGGTCTGTAAATATTACACAACACTATATCTTATCATTTTTGTGTGACTTATCTTGTTATTTGAAATGGTACTATTATGAAGGCATACATTTGACATTGTAATTGATTCGTTAAATCCAATGGTTCACGAGTTGTTATTAACATTTCGACTGATGGCTGCGGCAGGAAATTGAGGAGCGAAGGAAAGTGTTTGTCAGCCACGATTTTTAAGAACGAACGTTTCATGACAACAATTTTATAATAAACCGAACGTACATCGATAAAAATTTCAAGAAAAGTCTTTATTGACGCATGAATTCTAAATTATTCACCAAAGTTTACGAGGTCTCCCGAAAATAGCAGGTATGCATTGATTTAAATAAAAAAAATTAATCGCATATTTTTGTTACAAGATCTTCAAGTTATTTTATCAGGAACTATACAACGACAGTGGGAAATCGACGATTCTCATAGGCAGGCTCATAACACGGAATGTCGATTAATTTCAAAACTACAGCCTCAGCCAGACAAAATTTCGCATATTAACGATGCACTTATAAGGATGTGACTTATCTGGTATACTAACAGAGTCATTTACCATAGAAAAACTTAGTCAAGTTGTCATTGTGAATGCGGAAACACTTCAGCCCAAGACTAAATCTTTTTATCACATGAGTCCGATGCTAGATTTGACTTAAATTGAGGTTGTACACAAGCATAACAAATAATTTTTTGATCACACAGGTTCTCGGAACTTCTGCTACCGTAGTGCATTCAGTGATAAGTGTCAAGTGATAAAAGTGATGTCGAAAATTGTATGTTCAACTGTCTCGACACATTCAATGTTAGTACAAAATAATTTGGCATGCAGGTATCAATTATTTATGTATCCTCGTGCAAATAAAAACTGGGATGTACTCATGAGATGGAAACGAAAATGTGTCGATTAAACTCGAGCAATAAATAGGCTTGTGACCCCAGAGATGAGACGGAACTTAGGAGCCTGCGGTCGATCGGTGTCGCGTGCGTCTCGTGTGTTCCTATTAACCTACCAAGAACAAGAATGGCTTCACGGGAACCAATTGGATAAATCTGTTGGATGCTGAAGAAGTTCCATTAAATTGCCTTGGCATTTGCATGCATTACATGACATTCACACGAGTGCCATAACTAAGTAGAGAGGCTGCTGCGTTAGTCTAGCATGCCATAAAATATATTTAACTCTGTCCTAATTATTCATTACGACTAAGCCTAAACATACAGTATCAAACGACGGGATACCTATGCTTATTTTCTTTAGTTCTTCCACCGAAAATTCATGAGACACGTCATTAAAATCTTCTAAATAAGGTATTGGAGCACGCACACGTATACCCGGAACTGCGATCAGGCAACAACTGGCAGCCGTGGCGGGAGTTGAGAGCTAGCAGGACGCGGTTGCTCTCTAGCTGCTGCCGCCTCTGAACGTTACCAAGAAGACGGTCATGCCTGATGCCGCGTCATGGCTACGGAATTTGGGGCTGCATCAGGAACGTATTCACAATTGATGCAATTTTGAGAGACTAGTAACAGTGTGCTTGGGGCTGGGTCAGAAACGTGTTCACACTTGATGCAATATTGAGATTTGAGAGAACGGTGACAGTGTGCTTGGGGCTGGATCAGAACCGTGTTCACACTTCATGTAATATTGAGAGAACAGTAACAGTGTATAGATGAACTAAGATGCGAGTAGAGATTTTGTCAGGGGATTGCTGTCCTAAAACCGGTCAAGTTATGCTCTATAAACACATCTCACAAAATCAATAAGAAAAAAACGTTTTGAGAATAAAACTCGAAAAACGGAACACTAGCAAACGGTGGTAGGAATCAATTTGAATTGTTAAATAACTCAAAAAATTTCTCGCTAAACGAACATGATTTTCTGTCGATTAGCAATAAAATTCACTTTGAAAAGTAGTTCAACAATTAGATGAGATTTGTTCGAAGCTTTCATCTGAGGAAATTCCATATAAATGCTCTCATCTCGATCATGAGGCCAACAGAGTGTATTCGCTGGAGTGCATCCTCAATTGCGGTAAATTTAATTTCTAGGAATGGTTTTCGATCATGAAGATACGATACAAAAAAACTCTGATTCAGTTTCAGAAGTTGATGCAGATAAGATTTGTGAAAATATGGTATAATAATCATAAGGAAATAATAAATAAGCTAATACGACTTTAGAAAACCATAGACCCTGATAACTGCTGCGGTAGCAAGGCTCTCCTTCCTGAGACGTGACGCGATTGGTTGGCTGGAGGGGTTGGTGACGTTATGTGGCGCGTATACCTGTTGCTGGCTGCCATGATTCATGCTCTGACGCAGCGGTTGTGACATCACTCAGTTCTAAGGAAACTGCAGCTCGGTTGAATAAGAGAAAACAAACACGCGCACCGCAGTTGTTGCAGCCGATCGACTTATAAACAAGGTGATGCTATCGACGGAGGAATGAGTAAGACTCATTTTAGGTTCACGGGAATTACATGAGATTGGTCAACAAAGGACAAAATAAAAGCCGTTAATGTATTTATACGTTACCGATAAAATGACATCATACGATACATTAAAGTTTGCCGAGCATTTGCGGTCCTTAAAGTGTCTGCGGTACAGGATTTGAAAACAAAATGTACGAGTGCTGCACTGTATAATTTACGTTTAATTGATAGACGATAGTTAATAATTAGGCTATGTTCAAGAAAACACTCCGACTAATCAGTTTGCTCATACATGATTCGCGCAAAGGAAGTTTTGTGTCGTATAATATTGGTTTGTAAGCAATACAATATCGTAAATACCAGTTTTTATTGAGGTATGCTGTAAAAAATAAAATTGGACTTGTTTGATGACATTGGGACTACGATTGATTTTTTGCTACACATTTGCATAGATTAGCTTTTTAATGTCACATTTACATGAAGAAACATATGTTGCTGCGTGGATGCAAAGAAGTAGCCGGATGCGCTGTACATTTTATGTACGATGGACATTAAATAGTAAAGCTCGCAATGAAATATTGAAATGAGAGGTCGTTCAGATTATTATCAAATTATTTTCAAAGCCATTGGCGAAATTACGAGACTATTGAGTAAAAAGCAAAAGAAGCGTCGTTAAAAGGAGCAAGCATGCGTATTCAGAATCGAGTTGCGGGGAAATATAAATCCATTTAAAATCATTTCAAAATATCATACACAATGTATACTTGTTATTCATATTTAAGCATGATACGAAAATGTGCACGCATATGTTCATATGTATAAGGATATAATGGAATAAATAAAATGTTTGGAGTCGGTTGGTGAGAGTTAATTAACACTATCAAAAAGTTAATGTATATGGAAGTACAAATAGTGAATATAAGGTAGATATGCGATGGAAAAGAGTATCTCTGTTTATATTAATTCTAAATTACTTCAATAAAATAATTACTGACGGGTAAATTTCAGAGGCGACAAAGCTAGCGGAAATTTGTCGAGATTTACGCATCGGCAGTATATAAGCCACCAACACGAGCAGTAAAAGGTTAACTACCCAAGTTAACGTAACACATTTAATTACACAGGCAATACGAGCAATGGCAGTAAGCCATCAACAAGAGCAGTAAAAGGTTATCTACTCAAACGAACGTAACACATTTAATTACACAGGCAATACGAGCAATGGCAGTAAGCCATCAACAAGAGCAGTAAAAGGTTATCTACTCAAACGAACGTAACACATTTAATTACACAGGCAATACGAGCAATGGCAGTAAGCCATCTACACGAGCAGTAAAAGGTTATCTACTCAAACGAACGTAACATATTTAATTACACAGGCAATACGAGCAATGACAGTAAGCCATCAACAAGAGCAGTAAAAGGTTATCTACTCAAACGAACATAACACATTCAATTACGTGCACAGGCAATATAAGCATTGAGCCACGAGTATGCATAGTACCTGCACCGCCTGTCTAGGAATGGTTGCGAAACTTGGTGCTGCATCGC
Organism: Hyalella azteca; assembly: GCF_000764305.2. Taxonomy (NCBI): domain Eukaryota; kingdom Metazoa; phylum Arthropoda; class Malacostraca; order Amphipoda; family Hyalellidae; genus Hyalella; species Hyalella azteca. Next base: position 159,003 of record NW_025947462.1, read on the forward strand.
TTTTAGATTCTGGAGAACGAATCTGCAACAAATGACAGAATTAAGAAGTTTACACAATAATTTTTTTGGGGGAAAAATCGCATTGTGCACAACAGTTTGTACAGTTCAGCAATCGATTGGAGGAGAAGCACAGTAAAGAAATGTATTACTGTTTCTGGGGTGCATGTTCACTATCATGCAAGTCTTCGGCGATTTGACAGTTTCAAAATATTGTCAAATAGAGATAAGATAAATCATCAACATTGCCGAATTCATTACGAACAAATTGCTGCTTGATAATAATCAACAGTGCTTTGGTGCCGTATTGTTGCGGAAAAAAAGTTTTGACCTCCCAGGTAGCAATCTTATGGAAATGTCCAAGATGACTATCCAAATTTTATCTTATCGGCAAACTATTCGAGGAAAAACAATAATCAAAAATACAAATTATAATTTATCTGACATTAAGATTATCACTAATGGATAAATTATTTGATCTGTACCAAGAAAAAAAGGTTACAAATGAGCATATATAGTCTGAGTCTCAAAAGATTGAAGCGGATGAAAAATATACAAAATTTACTTTTGAAGCAGCTGGCAGAGGACAATACGACACCAAAGCCTCATCATCAGAGCTGGGCAGCGCTACTTTGAAATGTAGCGGCGCTACCGCTACCGCTACATGCTCTAAATGTAGCGGGCGCTACCGCTACCGCTAAACCCACTATATAGTAGCGAGCGCTGTCGCTACCGCTACAGTAAAATGTAGCGCCGCTACATTAGCCGCTACAATGGCCAAAATTATTGGAAATCCATAAATATTTATTCTGCTATTGGGATTAACTCATAAACATTTAATGATAATAAAACATTTTCAAAACATATCACTGCAACTTTATTGCAATTAACCTAACCGAACTAGTACGGGTTAGATACTGTAAATAAAAGTTAGTTATTTTTATGTTTTACCTTCCCTACATAGATTTCTACTTAAATCTACCAATCTCAAAAATTATCCACACATACATATAAAAAATCAGTCTTTTATTTGTATATATATGTGAATTATTTTGAGATTGGTAGATTAAAGTAGACATCCATGTAGGGAAGGTGAAACATAAAAATAACTGTGTAAAAATAACTGTAAGCAAACTAAAAAATGAAAAAATACCTGTAAGTGGTAACTGGTAACAACTTAACAAGTAACAACTAACGTGTTGACACTAGTAACAGGCTGAGGTTGACAACATTACACCGAAATCTTTCGTACAGATATATTCTGTAATTTATATTATGTATGTATCATGCTGATTTTTAAATAATATTTGATACTATTAAGTAAAATCTAACGGCTTTATCTATAAATGTAGCGGTAGCGCTGTAGCGGCAAAACCTCGTATCGCTACTTAAATATGTAGCGGGCGTTACCGCTACCGCTACATGTAGCGCGCTACTGCCCACCTCTGCTCATCATCATGCCAATAGTGGATGAAACAGCCCACAGTTGGCCAAAAATATTAAGCCTCAGGTCATGACTTCTTGTTTGAAACTTGAATACTCGGCATTTTCTTTGGAAAACAGCGAGCCCAAACACGCAATTTCACGATGGATTTCTAAAAATCGCGGGCGGGTGAAAAATTTTGTTTTGTCTTTGTGATAGTTGAGAGTTTGGGACAATTTCAGCTCAACTAATAGTAGAAGATGTAAAATTTTCTAGCCATGTAGTATAATTTAGTAGTAGAATTCTCCAGCAATGATAAACACAGCTTGATATTTTACATGGTATAACTTATAAATAAATAGTAAACATCCCACAACCTCAACACGAGCTAAATCTACATATTAGCGCCTGTTCACGAATTTCACTTTATTAACTGCCTTCACACTTGATGCGTCAAAAATATACGACACCATGCATCAAAGTATATATGCATATATATGCATCAAAGTATATATAGAGGCAACTAGATATTTCGAGGACGCTGGAACCGCATAGAAAACCGTCTACGACAATGTCCTACGGGTGACACACGAATGGATCGACACTCCTTCAATCAAATTAACGGCTTAATCTTTTTAACAATTGATTTTATGGTATAGATAATTTTGATTGATCTTTTATTATTCCTTATTAGACGATTTGTTAATAATTTGGACTAGGGCAATGGTCAGTCCAATTGAGTTTTCTACTAACTGCGATACCTTTTGAAACAGAAAATTTGAGCTGATAGGGGGTCCTGTTTTGAACTTTGTAGATTTCAAGTTGATAATTCAAAAGAAGTTTTGAAGAACAGGCCAAAGTCACTAAAGTTTGGACTAAAAAAATTTAGGTTTCATCTGCTCACATTTGTAGGCAACTTTTAAAATTTCTCATTAAAAAAGCCTATCAATTGTTGAATAATAATTGACAATAATATGTGCTGAAAAATAAGTAAATTTCGTCTTACGCAAGGACTTTATCTGATCTCCGTTGGACACTTTGACTTTTCGAGTGAAGTTGAACAGAGAAAAAATTATGTTGGACGTTCCGTAACTGACTCATAATAGGAAATCTAAACGGAGAAGAAATCATTTTAAATTTGTTTTATCACATTTCAAGTTGGACTATTTTTATTGATAATCCAAGGTTTAATTTAAGAGCGATTTATTTTCATTCTGAAATAGTAATTTTATTCTTAGCATCGTCTAAGGGAAAAAATGTAATGTCGTCACACAGAAATATCAACTGCATGCGCTATTGCTCGATTATCATATATTTTTTAAGTGATCGATTATATTTTCTTCCCTTTTCCGCATTTCCCCAATGATTTAGACTATTTATTCATAATTTGAGCATTTATGTTGTATAAATTCTTATTTAGCATTGCCGTTCATTTAAAACAATTTCAAAAATGACCAATGCCAAAAATACAATCAACCTTAATCATAATCATATATACTTACGATGTTATTCAATATTTATACGCCCTATACCAGCACCACTGTGCATTCGTTGATATAATGAACAAATATTCTCGACTACCCACATGGAAGCCTTGCTCGAGCTAGTGAAATATAATCTAACAATTCAGCGATCAAAATCTAGCGATGACACACAACGAAGCTTCAAAAGATGCGAGCAGTTATGATCTGATGCAAGTATTATTAAAATGATGGAACTATCATTGCTGTAAGCATGAGCAATAGATCACGGCAGTCGGAGGGCGGAGTGACCAGTCCATATAGAATAAACTCATCGCCCGGGTTACTGGAAGATCGGACCACGTCGCTGGAGATGATACTTGTGTTTTCCGTTCACTTGTAATATAAATTTATATTCAATAATTATATGCAGTAACGCACTCATCATTCACTGGAGGTTTGAATTTCAACAATGCTGTTGAGAAGAGTAGCAAAGCTGAGTTTATGTGTAGAGAATGCTGGTCTCTCTGTAATTTAGATCTTGAGTGGACATTTTTTGTTTTTCCCGACTGAAAAATTTACAAGTCAAATCTTGCTGTGCTGCATCGCGACCTTGTACAGTGTATGGCATGAGAATTTTTCTGCAGGAACTCTGATCATTTAACATATTCATTTACGAGTTGGTTTACACGAGTAATACCTGGTGTAAATACAAAATTTCATCCATATTCAGATAGGCTTTTTATGCCCACCGAAGTTCATCCCTTTGCTTTGCATACACATTTACTGTATGCAAAATGCACTCAGATTTCTGCCTTCAATTTCAGTCATTCTTTTGTCAATCATCGTTCACAGAAGCGATACAGAGAAAAGCATATCAGCAACAGCTAAGGGATATGCATTGGAATATCACTGTGATGAGATTCATGTGAAATTGTAGGCGCAAGACAAATGGCGCAAACGGGAAGTTCATAAGGCCAAGAGGCCCACAGGTACAACAAGAGGCACTCGGGCACAGCAAGAGGCACTCGGGCACAGCAAGAGGCACTCGGGCACAGCAAGAGGCACACAGGTACAGCATGAGGCACTCGGGTACAGCAAGAGGCACTCGGGTACAGCAAGAGGCACTCGGGTACAGCAAGAGGCACTCGGGTACAGCAAGAGGCACACGGGTACAGCAAGAGGCACTCGGGTACAGCAAGAGGCACTCAGGCACAGCAAGAGGCACACAGGCACAGCAAGAGGAGGCGCATGGGGCGCTGGTATAGACCAGGTGCCGCCCTAAGGAGTGCATCTCCTAACACAGTCACCGACTCACCGGCGTTCGTATGAATGTCGGGTTGTCATCACACGCCTTCACAACATTACAACCAACCAAGCCTCGGACGCCTTCGTCTGATATGCTGAAAAGTAATTAGGCTCTACAAATGGACAGTTTTAGTGCAAGGTTGAAAGACCTGCGTCATCCAAAAAGTAGTTCCACTACACGGAAAGTTTAAGGAACATCGGCATAGAAGTAACGATGATTATAAAGCGTTACTTTAGCCAATGGCAGGCATGGTGCAGCTCATTGAGATTTTCAGATGAAACTATGAGAAAGTTAAGAGAAGGAAGAAATGATGAACCTCAAAGTTGCAGTTTCATCAGCCCAAAATATACCTTACAGAGATGAATAATCATGGAAAAGTATTTTTTCGACGGCAGCCAAAGGCCGACGCCGGAGGTACTCTGCAAGCAGACAGGCAGGCTGGCTGGAGTAGCCAACCTTGCTCTTCTGCCCACGCACGGCCGTACAGACGCGCTCTTGCTCACAGCTCGAGGACGCGCCTCATTCACTCCAATGGAAGTTTAAATATAATTTACCTTAAAATAAAGGTAGTTGAGATAGCAGGTAAATGCAGTTCAGTTTTAAATTTTCTGCTAGCTAAGACATTGGTTAAAACAGAGGTGGTAATGCTATATCGGCTACGTATTCGACATTTACGGATGGGAAAGAGCTCATCACTGTATATGCAATACAGGGCAGTTGCAGTAGTAGCTACATTTATCATCTGAAATGAGAGCTAAATGAACAAATTTGCCCAAAATGAATTTAAGGGTTTCGCACACTAACGTTACATAGCAGATACCCGAGTTCATTAACGGAGAAATGCAAAACTATTCATTCAATCGCCGAACAAAGTAGCATGAAGATAGCACAGTAGCAATATGGTAGCATAGTAGCATGATGGTAGCATAGTAGCATGATGGTAGCATATGTGTGATTAACGCCAGTCTGAAGACTGAACTGAACTTAAGAAGGCAGCACCAGCGAATATAGATTTGTGTCAACTCGCTAAAAACCGCAGGAAAATCAGTAAGAAGGAAACAATAACCGCAACTAATACTGGAGTTTACAATGGAAATAAATTCGATTTGCTACTATTTTGAAAGACGATATAGTAAAAGATGTTAATAAACAACGAATTGACCAAAATAATCGCCAAATGTACGTAATGGTTTTTATGGACTTATTATGCTTATTAATCTAATTATTGTACAAAATAATCTGTTTTCAAATAAATATGAATAAATGTCGAACAGGTGCAATCTCTTACGGCTTGATTTTAACGTCAACACAAATCAAGACACACAAGAACGACTCGTTGAGTTTAATGCAGCGACTGAATTAATCACATCGACATAATTAAACCGTGATGCTTGGACAATCGTCTAATTGCTGGCAGATTTTTAACCTCATAGCTAATATTTGAATACTTTTAGCAAGTTTTTAGACTGAACTCATTATGAAAGGAATTGATATCAATAGGTACTAGCATGAAATTATTTGTTTTACGTGAGAGAATTGAGTTCGCTGATTCAACACCGCATCTCAACAACAGCAAAGTATAAAATATGTTCCATAACTAATGATGGTTCAAAAAATCTCTTATCCCCTTTCAAGTTATTTGGTCCGTCGCAAATAACTTAGCCTTGACCTTGAAGAAAGCCTCCTGCTGTCAAGTCACGGGGCTCTAAAAATACACAGGTTATGCCACGTAACAGAATTACTGCAGACTCAACATAAGGCCTAAAAGGCCAAAAAAAGGCGAGTGCCGCTCAGGCCGTAGTAAAATTAGCAACTTTTGTGTACATCTCGGCGTCTATATAGGGCCTGCGAGGCACCGGTATAAATCACCATACTTTATGTATATAATACGGGATCTACGGTCCACGACGCAATACGGTTAAGGCCCCAAGCTTTATAGGTATATCACAAGTATATCACACAAGGCTCAAGTAATAAGCTTTTAGATACAAAAATAATTAGCTTATACACACAAGTGTGCATGCCAGTTGTTATCTGATTCAAAAATTTGATTTTATGGTTGAGAATGAAAATTTTTTATTGCAGGGAAACAAATAGGGTTCAGGTCATCCTATAAATTCGGCGCCTAATGAACAGCTGCCAAAGCCTGTTGTGTCGAACATTGATTTCTCTTAACGCGAGTCAAAAAAGTAAATCCAAGCAAAGTTTGCAAGCTGACGGACAATCAGATTTATAGGTCAAGGTAGATAGCGTCCCGAGTATTCTCTGCAGGTGTAATTGGGTTCGTATATTTGCACAAGTAAATTGAAAAAGTTGAATGCCGCATTGTACGTAAATTCTTGTTGACATTGCTAACCAATTTCACTTGCATCTGAATACATCTTTACATTTTGAAATTAATCCTTCCTATTATTACCAAGTAGAATCTTATTAATAATAATGAGTGTTTGTGATTAATCATGATCTGGGAGAAGATTAATTACTCATACGAAAACTAACAACTACAGTAAGCTACAGCTGCAATTTAGAAGTAAATAAGCTTCACGATCGTTGATCGGTAGCTATAAGAACTAATCAATTCACACGACGATCACGTCCAAAAGTTACAATATAGAAACTAGCATTGCGATTTCTCATACTGCAGAAACAACCTGCACTGAGCTGCTGCAAATAAAGCCTTAGCATGGGCGGGTCTGATCGAGCTTATATATGGACTGACATAGCATCGAGTAGCAGGAGCTACGATGAACGCGCCCTACACTAGCGAAAGGCAGGTCTAAAAAATACACACTTACTCCTCAGATCTTATCAATGTTGAACTTCTCCCTGTATTGTTAACTGGGGGAACTTAAAGCTCTAGACTTGTAACTAATAACTCGTTCGAATCGAGAATAGTTAAGAAAGATATCATAAAAATAATACGGTAACCGACTATGTAATAAATTTGATGAGTTTCTTTTAAAACAATTGTAATAATTGTAAATGTAATTAAACTGCTTAAATTAAATGAAAAAGATGTTATATTAGGTCAATAATGAACAACAATTGATGATTTTCGAAGCGTGAAACAGTTCCTGAAAAAAAATAGAATTTAACAATAGGCCGTAGAAGAATCTAAAGCCGTTTAGGCAGGATTGCAATACATATACAGAGGCAATGAATGCAAGGGCAAGTCTCGACGATGAAAAATAATATTTACAGACAGTTTATTAGAAAATATAGTTTAAATACTTTGGCACGTTGCTGACAATCGAAGCCCGCAATTTTGATAGCCCTTCTTATAGCATCCTCCAACAAACCAGTTAAAACTTAACCTGCACAACTTTCCTGCGTCCAAAATATATCAACATAAATAATCGTTTATATAAACATCAGTGTCTTACATAAATAAACTTTATCCGGTTTATAAACTAATTCATACTCGACAAACGTGCTGCTGTTCACAATAAAACCCAAGAATTCAGTCCCTGCTTGTCAGCGATGGCAGTGAGAAATGACGGACGCCTTGTAGACGACATCTTCTATCAGGTAAACAACGACCAGTTTTAACGGTGACTCAACTGAAGACTTGAGAATATTGATGTGTCGACTAGAACAATAAAGACAATAAAGGCTCGACCGCATAATGAACACTAAAGAAATCAGCCCCACGGTATTTCCATGTCATGCTAGGCAATATAGGGGTACTGTATAATGCTAAGTTTTCACAGATGAATAAATAATGATTTTCGGTGAGTTTAAATTTGTGTCGTGAGAGTGAAGAAATCTTAGGATTTGGCCGCAAAATATTTGGAGAAATAATTAAATTAGAAAAAAAGAACGACAAGGCAAGCAATTTCATGATGTTTGAAGGTTTTAAAAATATATGTTAAAGGTAAAACCTTTATTGGTGGAAGAAGGCCAATCTAAGACGGAAAATTCATGATGTTTAGAGATACTCTTGGAAAACAGTTAATTAGTGGCGAAGTGTTGAATATTGAATTGATCACCCTCATATTTGCAAAGTAATTAAAATAAAAATATAAGTGCGAGTAAATTTTTCGAAAAAACAAAAAAAGTTTTCTAGTCACGCATTTTGCGATAATTTGTTCCAATATAAATCAAGTTAAAGTAAACCTATATATATATTAGTAGAAGGTCACTTTTGAGATGTAATTGGGCACCACTTAAAAAAAGCTCTTAACTGAAGATATATTCGTGTTTTTGCTCAAATTGCGATTGATAAAATAGACCTGCATAAAAAGAAGTCTGCCGCTGAGAAGTAGCCAAAGCCAATCATACAATTCGGCCAACATTCATGCAAAAGATGACAGTTTTATCATTTTCATTGGGAAAAAATTAGCAAGTTACTCTTGAACAGGAATAGATTATTGGTGATTTGGCTGACGCTTGAGGCTGGCTATAGGAGATATTTGGAGAGTAGCCTAAATATTGCTCGTAAAAAATATTTTAATGTGCGTTTGCGTGCTGCATAATAATAGTTTTGAGAAGAAATGATATGTGTTGTTAGAACTGTTTTATACAAAACACGAGTATATCAACTATGTTGTGAAAATATCTGTGAATTATATAATTGGAAAGTAGAATAAAATGCAACACTCGTGTACATACAAACTGAACAAAATTGTTAATATATCTAATAATCTATATTTTAATGAATGATAAACAATCTAAAATTTATCATAATAAATTTGAAAAAAAATTATTTTTAAAAGCAATATAATGCGAAACTCGTACGTTTAAAAAATAGATATTTCTTTTTTTTTCATGAAACAGGATCACCAATAAGCGAGAGCACTTAGAGCTAAATAGCTCAGGCTTTTAAATGCGAGGCAAGATTTATGCTGGTCGCGATTTACTTAAAGATAAGTTAGCTGTTATCAATGGCCAATGGCTATAGAACGTGCCCAGCGATCTAGCAAGCAAGTATGTCCCAACATATTGTGAATATCATCGTGCTTTGGTCATAAAGAGGATGACTGGATGACCTGGTAACATTATCAGTCTCGTGTAAAACACCTGGTGGTTTAGTTAGGTCTATTTCAGATTTAAAAGATTAGAGGTGTATTATTTTATGAAATTGCGTAAATATATACAACTTCCATAATCCAGTCTTATCTATTGGAGAACTGACATGAATAATGAATACTAGCATCGCTGCTGCCTCATCGCGACATCGCAGGTCCTAGAACTATGTTGAATAATCGGCGGCTAGCATACAGTTACGCATTAATTGCGCAAAACAAATTTCATTTCATTTTATATACTTAGAAAGCGTGTATGGTTTTTGCAATGGTTTACAATAAATATTTCTTCAAATAGTGTTGAGTGAATAGGTTTTAGCTGCTTGCGCGAGTAAGCAAAACCTGGAGCGAGTACAGCAGCAGCTGGAGCGAGTACAGCAGCAGCTGGGGCGAGTACAGCAGCAGCTGGAGCGAGTACAGCAGCAGCTGGAGCGAGTACAGCAGCAGCTGGGGCGAGTACAGCAGCAGCTGGAGCGAGTACAGCAGCAGCTGGGGCGAGTACAGCAGCAGCTGGGGCGAGTACAGCAGCAGCTGGGGCGAGTACAGCAGCAGCTGGACAGTTGCAGCCAGGTCGAGTGTTGTAGTACATGTACATAGTCCAGCACACAAGAAGGGGCGGTGGCTAAGTAACGGAACGTTGACTCCTAATACCGTCTCTAGGCTTGCGTATAGCGCTGAGAACCGCACCGAGATGTTGGCTTACGATAAATGAAGGTATAGGGGAGGTATAGCCTGGGCTCAATGTACTCTGTATTAACGTTCAGGCAATTCTTGCACAAAGTTTCAGTGAACTAACATTGTGAAACATCAGGAAATTGTCCCGTATTGTGGAGAGAACTTGAGTGATGAAAATATGTGAATTGAGAATGGTAAAAGAAACCGAATACGTACATTACAAGGCACTGTGCGTTACATTAAGCATCCAGAAATATTGTGTATTATAAATCTGCTACAATTTAATAGGTTTGGTTTGGGTTCAATTTCTAATCCCCAAATTTAAAAGGTTTGTTTAGGGGAAAGTCGTTGATGAGAACACGCTCCATGTAACCATGAGAAATAAACGACGTAAATATTTTTTTTAAAGATGTCAGCAAACAACTTTCAGCCAAATTTATCTCGAAGTCTTATTCGTCGAAGGCTAATAATAGGTAAGAGTGATAGATAAACGTTTTTTTCACGCCTAAAAAGCTAGGGAAACAAGGAATAAAGAGCGAGATGAGGCCAGGGAAAAATTATCGATGAGCCATGCTTTAAATTATTGGTTATCAGAGCGCGTCATTAAAATCTCTATGTTAGCTTCCGACTTCGCTGAAACGCAGCACATTTGATTAGAAAAAAATCAACCAAATCTTAGATACGTTTTTGCAGCTAAGTAAAATGTGTCTGATGTGTCAATCAATTGCCACGGAGAGAAAACAAATTGTGATCGTCACGTATTTTGACCAAATAAATTCAATTTTCATCGTAGACAGATATGTTTTGATAATCATGAATAAATTTAAAAAGCAACACGACTTAAATCATGCAATAAAGGGCAACTTTTTTGCTAATACTAAACCATTGAGTCTGATGATTGGCATACATATAGCTCATTACTGAGTCGGTGAAAATGTACATAATCAACTTGAATCCAAAACCAGACAATTGCAAATATATATCATTTATCTATGACCACCGTAGCACACGGCAAGAACGATTCGGAATGCAGTCTGGTCTGACGCCTGGAGAGTTGACGATAGCAAAGCCAGTGTCAACGCATCAACCGAATGATCGAGACGTCCGCTAGAAGTCCACATAATCTCAGAACAATTCAATAATAAAAACACAGCGGGAGGCAGTGCTCGTTTTTGTTACAAGTGAATGTCTTAATTTGGTCAGCTGGAGGCTCGAAGATGACATGCAAAGAGATCCTGGCGCACGCTGCAGTTTCCAGCAGGTATCGGTGCAAATGACGTGCTGGAAGACAATGAATGTTGTAGAAGATATGTCTTTAAATAACGAAGTTGCAATGCTATAAGTATCAACAGTCATCTGACGTTGAAATAATATTTATTAATCGCTGTTTCAACAAAATCAACTCATAATCAAATTGTTTCAACGACATTTGCCTGGAACGACAGTACAGGGAACCATGCATCTCAAATCCATAATAAGAGATAAGTAAACATTTTAAAAATTTGCTTGCAAAGTCAAGTCTAAACATATAGGGATTGAAAATTACACCTAATTATAAATTGGCAAGAGTTCACATTCTGAGCAGTGCATCGTAGTTGCAGAACAGATCTTTAATTACATTGTCGAGAACAACAAAACCCCAGCTCAATAGTGTTAAGTTGAAATGCAGAGTTACAGTGGTAGTGAGTTGAACAAAATTACAAGGCATCACTATGCTAGTAACACAGCATCAAGTCCTAACTATACATATTGCCGAGATGAAAGGCATTACTATACAAATAACAGCTACAAGTCCTTACTATACATATTACCGAGGTAAAAGGCCTAAATATACAAATAATATAGCTATAAGTCCTGACTAGATATTGAAGAGACATCCAAATAACCTTTCACTGAGCCTCATGACTCACACAAGTAAGTGCTACGAAGCCTCAACAACGGATTGTTCGTCGTGATGTGTTGAAATTCTGCCGAGTCACCTGACAAGGTTCCAACACAGCCCTCAATATTCAGTTGTCAGCTGCAAGACTCTTCGACTGTTTGGTTTGGCTCCTTCCTAAGCGGATTAATTTTGTCTTCCGTGAGCGGATTAATTAGCAACTAACGAGTATTGAGGAGCAAATAGGTGAAAGAAAGACTTAATCATGCCTAAGCAACTGTGAATTACACAAAAAAATTTTCTATAGGAAGGATTTGCTGCTGCTGCTGTTTCTAATTTTTTTTGTTCGAGCTAAAGTTATTTCAATTTTAATCACGGAAACTGAGATGTGGAAGATATTTTTGTCGAGTGTACAAAAACAACATAGGTAAACTATAGAATTGGTCCTTGCAATAATTTTTCTACTTCTATCAAAACACTTTACTTCCAAAAGAAAGTCGAATAGATAGAAAATAGAGGTTATACAAGTGTTTCACATGTCTAAGGAGCAGAGCGAGTTTGTTGTAACGTTTACTAAGAATTATTGAATTACTTAACAGTTTGAGAATAAATGAAAATTATACTTAAGGAAACTGTGCCTACAATTTCCTCACTTTGCATATAAGGAATAATGTCACAATTTTAAATTGTTGAATTTGTCAATCATTGCAATTGTAGAAAAATTTGATTCAGAAAACCAGTTAACATCCGATGTGCAATATCTTATATATATTGATATATTTCTCATCTCTTAAGGTAAAGGACATCAGAGAAGTTTTCTAATTTATTTATTAGTATCATTGAGTTATTATTTTTATTATTGAGAAAATAAGCGTGATGAGGGCATACCTATAATCGTCTCAGTTCGGAACTTTTCAATCGCAACGTATAAACGAGTACGTCTTTGCTATTCTACAGAGGAAAATAATTTAAAAAATAAGAGCTCACAAACAATGCTTAGATACATTGCAAAACGCATGGAAATTTTCATAAATTTCATAAGTACGATCAAAAAAAAATTTAATACCTACTAACATTTGCTTCTATCATATTTCTCGTTATAAAAATAGGCTTACAGGGAAGCTGCATACCTATATAGTTGAGAAATTTAACAGCCTTTGAGCTCCTTGAGCTCCATCACAAAAATAAAAGTTTTAGAATAAAACTGTACAACCAGCAACTTATGAAAAAACAGTACGAACTACACTTACAGAAATTTAAAACATTCTGGAAATTGAAAATACTGAAAATACACAGTTGATTGCAAAAATATACCCAGAAAACAGTACGATACAAACCATTTTCGAAAATGCAGTCATTTTCAAACTCGATTTTGCGCCAGAACAAATCACTTTTTCAGATATTTTCGGTAATCGAGTATAAGACTTTTTTGTGCAAGAAAAAAAAACGCTAACGCCAACCTGTAATTCCAGTTTCCAGGTGCCGGCAAGAATACAGTGCGATCGAGTAGCATGCATGCACCCAGTAAAAATATCATTTCTATTTATTTTATATTTTTATTGAAATTTTTTTACAAAATTATTATCTAGACAAAAAAATTTCTAATGCCCCGCAAGAAAGTATTTGAGATTTATTTACGCAATGGACATTTAAAATTCAGAACCAATATAATTGAAAACGCAAGTATAATTGAAAACGCCTACGAAACTTAAACTTTGGAACAATTGATTGTCGGCATAAGCAGCAGACTGCGGAGAACCGAATAACTAACTCTACACGCTACAACGATTTTATTTTAAAAAAATATATTTCTTCCAAATGATGAAATTGCTTGCGAAAAGCGCGCCACGGCAGCAAATGCGCGCTATGCTTCACAACCGACGTTCGAATGCTTACATACCAGAAAAATGTATGGGTCTCAAGGTACAAACAGTGACGCAATTTCTCCTCGTTTCATTGATGCGCTTTATAGCTGGGACCAAACTGGGTCAGAAATACCCACGCAAAGGCAAATAATTTCATCGCTATTAGGACAAAGTCTTACTCATTTATATGAGTGTACGCTGGAATGCAACGAAGGGTCCGCCCATGCCGACGGGGCTGCGCCAGCGCCGTACTCGCCTGACCTCCTCACACTTGCCTGTGTAATTGAATTGCGCTGTATCTAACAGTGCAATTCCAAGGAAAAATGAAAATTGTTCATTCTTCGATGGGTCACTATTTGAATTCATACTCAATCAGTTATTTCTTTGGAGGAAATTGAAGGTAAAGCTTAATTACAATATGAATAAATAAGTCTAACATTGCCGGTGCCGGATATGACATTTTCCGGACGTGCCATAGTGGCGCTGTGGACAACAGCAACACATAATGTGGGTCTACTCACGTGAGACGAGTCACCATGGCAACAGGCGACTCAATCACGTAAGACGAGCCACCATGGCAACAGACGACTCACTCACTTGAGACGAGTCACCATGGCACACCATGGCAACAGGCGACTCAATCACGTGAGACGAATCACCATGGCAACAGGCGACTCAATCACGTAAGACGAGCCACCATGGCAACAGGCGACTCAATCACGTGAGACGAGTCACCATGGCAACAGGCGATCACGTGAGACGAGTCACCATAGCAACGCCGCTAATTTGAAGAGTACGCAGAGGAAGGAAGGCGCATGCGCAGGAAATTGCTATGTAAGCGTCATGCTGGAGGCGCCTGAAGCAAGTGTCGTTGATTTAATAACAAAATGTACATGCAAGGCAAGTGAGGATATCCCGATGATGGCCCGGCCTGTGACTGATTCTTGTAATAGCCGTTGGCATGTCCAGGCATTGAGAAGGAAAATTAAAATAAATTATACTGAATTGAATTTCAGAACGAAAGTTGTTGGTAAGATAGCTTCAATATACGAGCCTTTACCTGCTTGCACTTCATACAAAATAACAAGTATCAGTCAATTATTACGTAATTATGTAATTAATTACGTGTGTAACGAGTTGTAATCTCCGTAAGCGGCACGCCATTATTGATTCAACGAAATATGATAAAAAGACTTAAATTACTGTCTTACAGCTTAAACAAGGTAAACCTAGTCGCTAATTTCAATTAAACCTTAAATAGCCTAATTCATTTGAACAATTCAATTAATTATAATCAACCATGATTATTAAGCAATCGTATCTTTTAAAAGAAACACATGTGAGTAACAACGACAGCTTCCATCTTTTTTGAGTGACGTTTTTAGAGTATAGAGTGTTCGAGACGGTTTATTCAGTCAGCTGACGGTCTATTCTATCAGCTGACGGTCTATTCCATCAGCTGACGGTCTATTCTATCAGCTGACGGTCTATTCTGTCAGCTGACGGTCTATTCTGTCAGCTGACGGTCTATTCTGTCAGCTGACGGTCTATCAGCTGACGGTCTATTCCTTCAGCTGGTGTATAAACCCTGAATAAAATGAGACTAAGACGCAGCCCAATAAGTGTGCAGACTGGAAGCATGCATCAAATCGAGCAAAGCTTCGCCGAAAAGTTAAATCAGATTATTCTATGAACTGAGCTTGCTAGAATGCACCCATTCAAGTGTTCCACAAGTGTGATCTTTAAAGTTCAGAGATGTTAGACAAAAATGAACATCGTGTCATCTCAAAAATGTGCAAGTTAATGTTCAAAATGTTAGTCTTTCATGCAGAGGAGCCCACAGTGAATATTTGCTTCAATGAAACACAACACAGTATCAAGGCAAATGAAAATGGTTAATGGAGTATGGGTAATATATGGTTATGGTTAATAGAAGATAAAATTTTTCTGACATGAAAGCAAAAATTAATTTCTTCATGATGGAAATCCTAGCGAAAGCGAGCACCAAGATTTCGTAACCTATCAACTTTGCAAAGAAAAATAAATAATTTCGTCCGATAAAATCGCTTGCTTGCGATTTTGAATTAAAATAAAAAATATGAAGTTTACACTAGTGCTAGCAATAAATGTGCATGTGATATGCTGATTTAATTTATTGCTGATATAGGCGGAGTTTTGAACGCTTATTCAATAAATAACATTAGAACTCGAATAAAATATGCGAAGGGAAGTCGCATAACTTACATGATTACATGATAAAAGTAACAAATTCTGTGATTAAACAACATAGAACAAATAAAATGCAACACAATTGTTCTAATGAAACCAATCACCAAGCCATCTTCTCTCGCAAACACATTGAATCAGGGCGATCAGCAAACAAAGCTTTTAAACACAGATATTAAGTGAAGCTTCATAGGAATTAAGCTGTCACTGAAGCTCATCAGTGCTGACTGACGAGCTCCAGTGTCCACTTGGTACATTGAATGCAACATATTAGCTATAGATGCAGCGTGCAAATATGGAAAAACTGATTGCAGACAAGCTGAGGCAGACCTTTTAAGGACGAGTCGTGCGCTCCGAGTTAGCAAAAAACAGTCGCTGAAGCAATAAAACATTACAAGAAATGTAAAAAACAACGGCTGTTGTATATCTGTTTAAGGAAACTTGCCGAATCATCAGCGAGAGATAATTCATGATTAATCTAATTTAGATCTTGAAAATGGACCTTCTTGGCTTTAATTAAGATACTATAAATGAACTAATGAAACATTGGCTTAATAATAAATTGGAATTAACTCATGCGTGTGACTATGTGTTGAATTGACACAAGCGTGCGATTGAGTATTGAATTGATCATAATTGTGATATTATGTTGAATTGATCATGCGTGCAATTGTATGCTGAATTATTGATGCGTGTGATTGAGTATTCAATTAATCATGCGCGTGATTGTATGTTTAATTGATCATGCGTGTGATTGTGTGTTGAATTGACCCAATCGTAAGGTCAACTGTTGAATTTACTTATTAGCTCATGCGAGTAACTACAACCCCTGGCAAAAATTATGGAATCACCGGCCTCGGAGGATGTTCATTCAGTTGTTCAACTTAGTAGAAAAAAGCAGATCACAGACATGACACAAAACTAAAGTCATTTCAAATGGCAACTTTCTGGCCTTAAGGAACACTATAAGAAATCAAGGAAAAAAATTTTGCAGTCAGCAACGGTTATTTTTTTAGACCAAGCAGAGGGAAAAATATGGAATCACTCGATTCTGAGGAAAAAATTATGGAATCACCCTATAAATTTTCAGCCCCAAAACTAACACCTGCATCAAGTTAGATCTGCTCGTTAGTCTGAATCTACAAAGGAGTGATCACACCTTGGAGAGCTGCTGCACCAAGTGGACTGGCATGAATCATGGCTCCAAAACGAGAGATGTCAATTGGAACAAAGGAGAGGATTATCTAACTCTTAAAAGAGGGTAAATCATCACGCAATGTTGCAAAAGATGTTGGTTGTTCACAGTCATCTGTGTGTAAAATCTGGACCAAATACAAACAATATGGGAAGGTTGTTAAAGACAAACATACTAGTAGACCAAGGAAGACATCAGAGCGTCAAGACAAAAAACTTAAAGCAATATGTCTCAAAAATCGAAAATGCACAACAAAACAAATGAGGAACGAATGGGAGGAAACTGGAATTAACGTCTGTGACCGAACTGTAAGAAACCGCCTAAAGGAAATGGGATTTACATACAGAAAAGCTAAACGAAAGCCATCATTATCACCAAAACAGATAAAAACAAGGTTACAATGGGCTAAGGAAAAGCAATCGTGGACTGTGGATGACTGGATGAAAGTCATATTCAGTGATGAATCTCGAATCTGCATTGGGCAAGGGGATGATGCTGGAACTTTTGTTTGGTGCTGTTCCAATGAGATTTATAAAGATGACTGCCTTAAGAGAACATGCAAATTTCCACAGTCATTGATGATATGGGGCTGCATGTCAGGTAATGGCACTGGGGAGATGGCTGTCATTACATCTTCAATAAATGCACAAGTTTACGTTGATATTTTACACACTTTTCTTATCCCACCAATTGAAAAGATTTTTGGGAATGATGAAATCATTTTTCAAGATGATAATGCATCTTGCCATAGAGCAAAAACTGTGAAAACATTCCTTGAAAAAAGACACATAAGATCAATGTCATGGCCTGCAAATAGTCCGGATCTTAATCCAATTGAAAATCTTTGGTGGAAGTTGAAGAAAATGGTCCATGACAAGGCTCCAACCTGCAAAGCTGATCTGGCAACAGCACTCAGAGAAAGTTGGAGGCAGATTGATGAAGAGTACTGTTTGTCACTCATTAAGTCCATGCCTCAGAGACTGCAAGCTGTTATAAAAGCCAGAGGTGGTGCTACAAAATACTAGAGATGTGTTGGAGCGTTTTTTTGTTTTTCATGATTCCATAATTTTTTCCTCAGAATTGAGTGATTCCATATTTTTTTCCCTCTGCTTGGTCTAAAAAAATAACCGTTACTGACTGCACAATTTTTTTTCTTGATTTCTTATAGTGTTCCTTAAGGCCAGAAAGTTGCCATTTGAAATGACTTTAGTTTTGTGTCATGTCTGTGATCTGCTTTTTTTCTACAAAGTTAAGCAACTGAATGAACATCCTCCGAGGCCGGTGATTCCATAATTTTTGCCCAGGGTTGTATGTTGCACAGGGCAGCTATCAACAAACCGACAATCGCACTGGATTTGTAAGCGATTCTTTAAATTATTTATTGAGGCAATGCTTCATCTCGTTCATTGCAGATACTCAGGAAAAGAGAGCAAAATTTCGACCCGTTGTCATGGAGGAATAAGATCAGGTGAAATGAATCTCAAAATGAATCTCATCAAGTGAATCGCGATCTGTGTCGCTAAAACCTAGAAGTTTCATCGCCAGGCGACAGCGAAATCACGAATGCGTTGTCAGCGGAGGGCTGGAACACAAGGTGATGAACGCAAGCGATTATCTGACCTCGTAATTACTGTATACTGAACGTTGATAGTTCGGTATAGTTTACGATAATAGTTTACGATGGAATGAACATCGATAGAATGAAATAATGAGTAAGTACATAACTTGCTGTAATTTGATGATTCAAATTTTAAACATAACATTGAAACCAATCTTAAACAAACTAATTTCTATAAACTAATCTGTGGAAACTAAAATTTTGTCTATAGTTTTACGATTTGAAACTACATTAACGCTAAAATGAGTAGATTGCCTTCGTCCATCGATTCAGTGCAGGTCAGACAAGGTAGCACCGAAACATCGATTGCCAGACATGATGAAACTAACATTCATGGAATATCCGCTAGAATCCTGCGCTGTCCTTCAAAAACTAAATCAAATTAAAATATTTAAAATAAAATTAAAATCCATCACTCTCTCCACAGGAGCAAAATAATGTAAGATTTCAAAGTGCCAGGTGATCATAGAAGTATCCTGTAGCTGACATAATATACGGATAATTGAGAACACAGTTGAAAGCTTTACTAGGCAAAAAATCTCAACAATTCGACTACTGAACAAAGAAGTATTTATGTAATTTCAGTTATTCATATTCAATTTGTTCATTTAGGTGTTAAGAACTGTCAAAACTATCCCATATTTTCGGACTGTATCAGCGTATATCTCGGCCAACTTATTTCGCCCACCATACGAAGAGGAGGTGATTTCTATTTGAATATAAGCACCCCTACTCTCGAGGCAATCGCACCGACGTAGCCTAAACGTACACAAATGGTTTTCTTTTAGAAACTGAGACGCAAGAGAAGCTCATCAGAGTTTGCGGTGCAAGACAGAGACGCAATAGAAGCTCATCAGAGTTTGCGGTGCAAGACAGAGACGCAAGAGAAGCTCATCAGAGTTTGCGGTGCAAGACAGAGACGCAAGAGAAGCTCATCAGAGTTTGCGGTGCAAGACAAAGACGCAAGAGAAGCTCATTAGAGTTTGTGGTGCAAGACAGAGACGCAAAAGAAGCTCACCAGAATTTGCGGTGCAAGACAAAGATGCAAGAGAAGCTCATCAGAGTTTGCGGTGTAAGACAGAGACGCAAGAGAAGCTCATCAGAGTTTGCGGTGCGAGACAGAGACGCAAAAGAAGCTCATCAGAGTTTGCGGTACAAGACAGAGACGCAAGAGAAGTTCATCAGAGATTGCGCTGTAAAACAGAGTTCGCAAAAGCTCATCAGAGTTTTAGAGACCACGCCTCTTGTTATAGCCCTCGAGAGCGCATTGAGTCCTTATAGACTTCGCTATGTTTAGCCCTGCAAGTTACAAGGCAGAAGTTTCTGTCTAAGCAATTATGGATTTAATCGGTACAGCGGCAGACGGCCACTGGGCATATGACGGTTGTGGACAGCGCTGTTTTTTAACCAACGCAGTCAATGGAGGCTTAAATGCTCGATTAGTGGAACGAGAAATGTAGCGTCGACTCTTCACTAAGGACTACAAGCGAATGCAAAAAATTATCCATAGAAGTTGAGGTATATAAAGAAAATTTACCAGCAAATAGACTACATCGTGATCTAATTTATCACAAATCATCGTAAGCTCGTACCAGCATAACCTACTTTTATTTTTTTTGCCCTCATTTACCTGAGAAATTTTACCTCAGAAATAATATCGAGCGCTGACTCCATGAAAGCTGTCAACCAATCTAATAACAATTTGATCGATCGAATTTTCAATATTACGATTTTTTTTCTCAGTGCTTAAATGAGAATGTGAAATATACAGGCTTCAGTTAAGAATTCACTAGAAAATTTACAACCGAGATCAAAGATCAATACAAGTTCTAATCGCATGTGTTCCTAGTTTTGTATTTGAACTTGACCTTGAATTGAGGTTTTCGAAAATGGAAACATTCTTCAGAAACGGTGTCATGGCTTGAAAATGTAATCGTGCTTATTTACTTAGGGCGTGACAAATTTGGATTGATGATATAAACTGATCAAATGGCAGTTCATCACTTGACGGAAATTTCCATACATTAGCGAATATGATGATGATGATAGAAAGTGATCAAATTTGCAGCGTAACATTCGACGAAATCTCTAAACATTATTGATGATGATGATAGAAAGTGATCAAATGGCAGCGTAACATTCGATGCCATTTCTAAACATTAGCAGAGTTGGCCTGGCATCTCGCGTCTGTGTTCGGGCAGAATCTCCAGCACAGGCCTTGTACGGCGCTCGTGTCGTCCAATATATTAGGAAGCTCAAACTTGCCAAGCTTAATTAATGACTTGAACAACGCAACGCGGAAGAACTTTCCGTAAACGCAATTAATTAGCCAAAGATCATTTTCTTAAAATACATCACTTCAACAGGAACAAGAATATTTGAATCATTCAGCACGAATGACCAACAGGGAGCTCTGTTGTTCAATAATTTCCATGGCTCGAGACTACCGGCAATATGCGAGCTTTACTTAGTTACTATATCAGAACGAACTAGTTCCCAATAGGATGGTTAATGTTTTAACAATTAAATATCACAATTGCATCCTGAATGAATTTCCAATTCCGAATATTTTAAATCTATTTCAATTTTTATTGTCATATTCGAATAAATAATACACAACAAAGGAGTGGCATTAACGCACAACCAATATGACAGAATGGCACTTTTGTCAATAGAATAATTATGACGATAATGGTTTATTACCATAAACAATTAAAAATATTGTTTTAGTTCAGTATCAAACTAATATTGGCAACAATGGTGGTTGTCTAAACCAACAACGTTTAGGCACATATCGGCACTTTTTTTTCTTGATTTCTCATCGTTGAGTTAAATTGAACAATCGCTTTCATTCCGCGGCCAAACTCATTAATTGCTAATCTGACCAAGACCGGAGTGCAGATCGGAACATATCAAGCTAGATTAAAGGATTGTCCTAGTGCGCAGGAACAGACCCTATAAGGCTGGGACCAGCTCCGTCACCTTCTGATACTGGTCCCAGAAAGGGACATATTCAGGGTCCGTCCTGGTACAGAGGGACAGACCCTGCACGGCTGATTGGTCCAGCCTCGTCACCTCCTGACATTGGTCCCAGACAGGGACACAGCAAACTCGATTGAAGCAATGTCCCGGTACGCAGGGACAGACCTAATAGGGTTGAGTCCATTCCCATCACCTTCTGACACTGGTCCCAGATAGGGACAAAGCGCGCTCGATTAAGGGACCGTCCCGGTACGCGGGAGCAGACCCTATAGGGCTGAGTCCAGCCCTGTCACCTCCTTAAACTGGTCCCTACGAATTGCTTCAGTTGCTCCTCACCAAACTAGGCCCCAACACACACACAACGACGACTAAATGTAAGCATAGATAATTACGTCGATAGGAAACGCAAATCAGGTGATCACCGATCACTAACGACGCCTAATATGGACAGCGGGGGCGTTTTACACAGGCATCCATCCTTCTATTCAACGCCATTCAATGTCGTCACTATAAAACAACATGGATTTTAGAGGCTTTTTGTATCGGCATCGCGCGCTAACAAGCGATTGTCCAGATAGTGGATCTCACAAGCATTCGAGGCAGCTCAAGCACCACGAATGCTTGGACGTGAATGACACGAGGCGACCGCTTGAGCTCAAATTAAATTAGTAAAAAGTTTGGCCAAAAAGCCTGAAACGATTATGGGAATACGATATTTAATAAAATGGTCATAATTGTTCAAAAGGAACTCGATAAAAATTCTGCATAACGAACGAGTAAAAAGTTTGAGTGTTAAGATAAATGCGATAATTTTATTATGAAGTAGCAGGTTAGCCCAGCGTTGCCCGGTTCCAGGTCCTGGTAATATACCGACACGATAAGTATCGTGGAAAACGTATACAATGTCTGCAAAGATAGAACAAAATCAAATTTTCTGTCAAAACATTAATCTTCTCTTAAATCATCAAGTTATTTTGCTGTATTGTAATCCATAGTTATCATATAAACATAAAGAACATAATGAGTAGGGAACAAATTTTTATAACATCCCGTATGGCTCCGGGCGCGTGGCAACCTAATTCTAACGAACCTCTTTTAGGAAAAGAGCAACCGATTTGTTCATCGTAAACTGGAAAAGCTGACAATTTTTCATTTGTTCACCCATTAGGGATTTTAGAATATTTTAATCTACTCAGGTAAACTCTGCATTTGAACAAGAAACATTAGGAAATAGGACGAAAGGAAATTTTAAAACAACATCACAGCCACTAAAGCCGTCTTGAAC
This sequence comes from Hyalella azteca, assembly GCF_000764305.2. Classification (NCBI taxonomy): domain Eukaryota; kingdom Metazoa; phylum Arthropoda; class Malacostraca; order Amphipoda; family Hyalellidae; genus Hyalella; species Hyalella azteca. Next base: position 181,941 of record NW_025947462.1, read on the forward strand.
AATATGTTGTCGGCCTTCCATAGAAATGAACGAATTTATGATAAAAAAATCTGAACCATAATTTTCTAACGCGCTCGACATAGCTTTGGGTAAAAGAAACCTTTCAAATCGTAGTTTTGACCAGATTAGCATTGATTTTTATTGAGGAGCGACGAGTTAAGTGAATGTGCTGCATGGCGACTGAAGTGCCATTAACGGTAGAATTTTATTAACCGATTTATGCGGTGCATTAGAGACTCTGGAATAGGAAATATATTTCTCAAACGGGATCTCACTTCGAAGTTATTATAACCATGGTCCAATCAAAGGGAGGATCCTAGATCAGAAGCGAATACACCAAAAATTAACGTCCCCTTAACCCTCTGCCGCCATATGTTACTCTCCGGGAACCTAGCTTTCAACTTAAATTATACGTAAACTATTGAGTGTAGCAACCTGAGGACGTTCTACGCAACAGAGAACATTTTAAAGTTGTCATACGTGGCGGCAACCATCAGTGCAGGTCATTTTGCACTCACTAGAACGTATCATCTTTGGGAAGTAGGCGCGTGACAATATTGCTCCGGTTACTCGTGTGAGGCGTTAGAGGGTTAACATGCAGTAGCTTGAAACATTTTCGGAGCGACGACAACAGTGCCTCAGGTAAAAACAACATGGACGTTGAGAAAATAAAGGCTTTACTAAGAAGCCTTATACGTCGCAATCAAAGCACAGGAGCAATGGATAAAATAACTAAAGGAGATGAACATAAGTAGAATTGATTCGCTTCTGGTTTTCCAGCATATTATTCGTCATCATTAAAATTGAAATATTATTACGTATAACAATTATAGTGTTCCGTTCAGTATCCAAAGAGTTTAAAATGAATTGATGGAACAGCTGTAATTTTAGTTCACCTCAAAATAAAATGAATCATCAGGAGCTGAAAAAAAAATTCTTTTCACGCCACATAATTCCCATGTTGGAAGTGAGAAGAACCTCAGCCGACGAGCAGGTGTGTGTAGGGATAAGCACCAGCGCACCTTTGAAGTCAAGCTCCGGATTCATCGGCTTATCTTGAATAGTCGAGCCGTATTTGTGCGTCTGGGGTAAATGTTCAGAGATTATCGGTCATAACGTGGCGGTGGGGCCGGGGTAAATGTTCAGAGATTATCGGCCGTAACGTGGCGGTGCATGGGGCCGGAGTAAGCAGATCAGTGGGGCAAGATAAGGTGCCTCGCGGGTGGGCAAGCTCGCTACATCGGCAGGAGTCCTGGCCAAGAGTGTCGTCAAGGAGACGCTGTCGTCTTTATCTCTTGTCCGCACAATGCAGAGAGAAACGTCGGCCGAAACTGAGATTTCGCTTCAGTTCAAAATACTTACTGTCATGCGTTTTAAATGGATAAATCTAAAGCATCAGAGAAACACCATCTTTAGAGCTTCAACTTTAAATTCACTCAAATTTTTGGCGGAGAGGTTGCCAGACGACCGACAATAATACAATATTGCAGAATTGAATATATTCAAATTGAAGGTAAATACGATTAGAATAATTTAAACCTATAACCGGGTGCTTCACAAGTTCTGCTGTGATTAAAGCAGTTGAAAACTTAAGAATTCAATATTGTCGTAAGATAATTCAAGTTCATTCATCGAAAAACTGAACTTAGTAAGAAAATTTCAAGTTCGCGATCCTAAAAGAAGTTACCAAAATTTTTGACAACTTTTCTTGTTAGTTACTCTGCCTTCATAGTAATTGTGATCTTAGATCCACCTCATGCAGTCATGGTCGTATGAAATAATTCAACAAAATTCGTTTCAAATTTGAGCCGAAAAACTTGAATTTGCTTTCATATCTGGAATCGAAATTAACGAGAATCTGGTGAAACTTGATGCATTGTTTTTTGTAATAAGATAACATTCAGAATATATTGATGTAGCGCGAGTGAAATAGAAAATAATGAATGGTCACGCTGATCCAGGAGAGAAGTGTGGGCCTAAACATTTCGCCTGATACTTTAAAATCAAATACACACAAACATATGAGACTCGTAGCCACCGAGCCTTTCAACGGGATGGCCGATGCCATTTTTTTAACGGGATCGCCAAGCCTTATGTACAATGGGATCGGCGGAGCACGCACTGCACCAGAATGGACAATAAGCTTTTGGACAGGATGGTCAAGAATGGACAAGCTCTTGGACAGGATGGTCAAGAATGGACAAGCTTTTGGACAGGATGGTCAAGAATGGACAAGCTTTTGGACAGGATGGTCAAGAATGGACAAGCTCTTGGACAGGATGGTCAAGAATGGACAAGCTCTCTTGGGCAAGATGGTACAATGGGAATGGACAAGCTATTGGACAGGATGGTCAAGAATGGACAAGCTCTTGGACAGGATGGTCAAGAATAATGTTACCTACAATCTGATTCTGAAACTTAATTTTATTGCAATATTTTTCTGAGCATGAGTACAAATTACAACATAGTAAAATATTCATAATTTGTATTCGAGATTGCAATGTTCAGCAAGATTAGGTCGAGGACTACAAATGGCAAGAATCCAGAAAATTAGATATCGGTTACAGTCAAGGCTTCAATTGGGTTCGGCTGGGTTCATAAAGCTTCAATTGGGTTCAACAGATCCTAGTTTCGGTAACATCGCATTCTTCTTAACATCTCACTTTCTTTTTTCTTCTTCTTAATTAGCGTAATTATACTAAAATAGCGAACTGTGATTGTTGCTTCAGTTGTTTTAAAATATTAGAGGTGGAAATTTCAATGAACTTAATTTATTGTCTCTGAACAAAAATCAAATGCGGCATTACGAATAAGAAATGATAATTATTATAGAGCAAATTAGAGGATAACCACATTAATTAATATTAATGAGTTTCTATATAAAGCGGGTGTGTGGTCGCTGTAACGCTATCTCCGTTGTCAGTGTAAGAGTTCATGGAGTAGCCATCTTGATTATGTCTAACTTACTACTAAGTTCATGGGAAATCATTACCTTCAATCAATAAGTTCAAAGTATTTTTTTTCAATTTATCAGAAAAGTTGTACATAACTTCCTACCTAAATCAAGCACGCGTTTTTTCTGCCCATCTAGCTGCAATAAATTATTGGTAAAGCCGACAGTAACAAATGACTTTTATACTGCCAAGCGCTAAAGAAAACCACATTATTTATGATTTTAGTCTAAAATAACGGACAACAACAGTCATGACTGTTGGAAAGATCTTGATTGTGAGAAAGTCATTTCATATTTGTGGTGCATAGAAATTGTATCTAAAACTATTAGATAAAGTTATTTGTCCGCCCGAATAAATTGATCGTAATTGCAGCTACCATTTAATTGCTGTAAAAAATGTAATTAATGTGATTGAGAAATCACTAATACGGTTGGCAGGGAGAGTCATGGGCCATGTAAACACTCAATCGTTGCTGTATATGAAATAAATACTTTAACTCGTTCGATGCTCTAATAATCTATTGTCGGCATCTTCATTGACGATAAAATCTTGACCTCGATTGATGTTCTTTCAAACTAGAAATAGAAATAATCAAAATAATTCTGATCACGTCAAGATATTTCAGGTGTGATTCAAAAGACAGTTCAGGAAATTGGAGTCAATTGGATATTGTGAGAGAGTCGATGCGCATGAAGTATTTCCCAAATTTCGGTGGTCAAAACTGCCTTTGTTATTTGTAGGCGCCAAAAGGTGCGTCACGTAAGTAACTAAATAGACTGGATTTGAAATGCAGGTATCCTTGCGATGCTTAGTACTTTTTATCAGCTAATAAAATTTTATTTTTTAGCAGTAATTACATAGGATTCGGTCTAAGGGTAACGAGATAAAAAAAATCACGTATATCATAAATTGAGGAGAATTTCACTGCGTGTTTTGACGTAGAAATTTGTTATTGTTGAAACGATTTCATAGATCCTGATCGGAATTTATCTCCCAAAAATTTTACTGTAAGAAGCACCGACATCATTGCCTTTTCCTTTACCTGAGATTAGGTCAAGAATCGTCGAAAATGCCAAAAGGATCTTTGTGAAACTCCCTGTTATTTTAATCACATATAGTAGGGTTTCTCAATGATGTTTCTAAAAAACGTAACATGGTTAACTATTATGAGATAAACTAACAAAATACAGCGCTTAAAAACGCTAATTCATTCCAATCTTTTGTGTGTGAAGCAAGTCCTTCACAGCTCGCACCGTGTTGAAATTTTCACAGGTATTGTGGACAAAGAGAGGCGATAGCAGCGGCCCATGCATCAGGCATTTGACGTTTAAAAGAACGTCGTTTCAATGAAATGAACTCGTACAGGAGGCATTTGCCAACATGGGGCAACAGCCTACATTTGCCTACAGGGGGCACTAGCACCACCAGCTCCACCCGCAGCACCAGCACCACCACTCCACCAGCATCATCACCAGCAGCATCATCATCCCCAGCAGCACCAGCACCACCAATAACAGCATCACCAGCAACACCACCACCACCACCCTCACCAGCACCACCAATACCAACATCACCAGCAACAGCACCACCACCCTCACCAGCATCACCAACAGCATCACCAGCAACAGTACCACCACCACCCTCACCAGCATCACCAACAGCATCACCAACAGCATCACCAACAGCATCACCAACAGCATCACCAACAGCATCACCAGCAGCACCACCATCACCCTCACCAGCACCACCAATACCAGCATCACGAGCAACAGCACCACCACCACCCTCACCAGCACCACCAATACCAGCATCAGCATCACCCTCACCAGCAGCACCAGCACCGCCAAAACCAGCATCACCAGCAACAGCACCACCACCACCCTCACCAGCAGCAGCAGCAGCAGCACCACCACCCTCACCAGCAGCAGCAGCACCACCACCCTCACCAGCATCACCAACAGCACCAGCAGCAGCAGCTGATATGCCACGAGGCTAGTGACCGCAGCAGCGCGGCACAGAAATGTTCCTGTAAGAGGGGCGCCGCCCTCACCGTAAACAACAGCCTTATAAGGCGACAAAGTTCAGAGAAACGCAAGCCACCACAAACCCAGACAAGAGGGTTTTTTTTCTCGAGGAATACATGAACCGAGATAATCCCGTATACGGTCAACGTCTTCGCCATTTGAAATAATGAACTTTACATAGACCATCGAATTTTTCTCGTCAAATCAAAGGACAGTGTTTTCTTCCAAAAACTTCTGAAAATACATCTCAATATCGTAATAAAAATAGAGATAATTTTCCTATCCTGAATATATATCTAGACGCCGTCAGTTCTCGCTGGCATTTATACTCCTGAAATCAAAATATATACAACAGCACATGTAAAAAATTCCCGTACACACTATGGCATGATATAAAATATATGTTTTGTAATTCATAAATACAATGCTGAATAAAATAATGATTACAATACTCCCCTTAATGGTTACGTTACGGAAGCAATGAGGAGTATATACGGTAGCATTCGAGAGCCAAGAGCGTGCTATGACAGATCGAGCTACAAGCATCGAGCACATCATTATTGTTCTTTTGTGCATATCATTATTGATGGTTCGCACATCATTTCAGCTAGGTAACAGATAGTAGTTAATTGTACGTATATAATTATTAATGACTCATACATCATTAAGAATAGATAAAAAATTGTTTCATTAATTAGTTGACGATTGTAGTTTCATTTGATCAGACTTTCTTTTAATCCGACGGCGCTTCAAATGGGATGGATTTGCGAATTCAAAAATATTAGTCATTTTTCCTGGTAAAATTGTTGCAACGCTTGAATGCAACGCGGCTAATAGAACTTGTTTGAGTCACGGTCCGCTGAAAATGTCCCGGAGTGTAAAACTATTTTTTATATGAACACCCAATTTCAAGCAATAATTCATTGCTATAGATCGAATGTATGTAACATACTCGTATTTAATTTTAAAAAATATTAATGCGATGCAAATTGAGCTTATTGCTCGATAGCATATAAAATACCGGCAATGAGCGATCATATTAAAAGGCTGTAAAATGTATTGCTGGAGGTAACTTTGAGCGATTCTGTCATAATTTATTGGATCGTTTGAACTGGACTGACATCTTTCAAGTTCATTGGACTACGACAGACGAAATGTCGGTCGTAGACAAAGGGCAGAGCGACGAGCCTGCCATGATGACGCAGCGCAACTGGACTCGTGGAGCCGACGGCTTACGACTCCATATTTGGTCACAAGTTTGACTCGAATGAGCAAGAGCTACAGTCTGACTCAGCTTGTAATTCTGGGAATTATGATTACAAACATGGGAAAATTGTAAACTGATTTGATATATAAAAACTCACATGTCTGGGTATTGTTCGGTGAATTGAAAATATGGGTGTGGTGACATTCGAAAATTATTTGCAGAATTGCTGCTTTTCTTGAAAATTATACGAATATTTTAGAGTTCGCTTGACACCGCAAAACCAATGCTGCTTTGAGAGTGCAATTATGAAACCTTAGGTTCAATATAATAATATAACCTCAATATAAATTGATTACATCCATAAATAATGTTATAATGCTGACAAATTTATCTAAATTTCACAGAATAAGTAAACTTAGCGTTCACTCACCCATGTTGCTTGACTCTTGAAGACGCGAGGCAAGGTCGCAGGAGCTTCAGTTCTATCATGAGTCTTTGGCTGAGATTCTTCCTCGACTTCCCCAGCAAGTCTCAAGTCCCCAGCGGGAGTGCTTCTTCCTCCTGAGGATAAAGAAGTTCCTCGAGGCCACGTGAGCGTTGAGACGTCAGAGTCAGACGTGGCACAGGGGGTTTGTGTGTCGGGGGTCTCAGTTTTGACCCACTGTTGGTGGATGTCGTCTGGGTGCTGGAGCCAGAAGCCGCGACTGTGGGGAGTGCGAGGGCTTGTAGAGGAGCCGCGCACCTGTAACAAATCGCATACAAATTGCGTTTATAGAAATCCTTTACGTACACAAATTTCGTTTAACGAAATCCATTACGTAAAAATTTGCGAATCACAATCTGAGAAGAGATATCCAAACATAAACTCGGTATAATAGCTTTCATATATACGAGCACGTGCGGTTTATAGGTGTAAATAATGCTTCAAGTTTACACGAGTCGCAATAACCGCTGTATATAGTACGGTTAAAGATACACCAAAAAATAAAATTTCGAGAAAATTTTCCTTTCGCGATTATAAAATACATTTTGACATTTTGAATAACTAAATAAATGCGCTATTTTGTCAATTACTTGCCATTTTTCTACAATCCGATTTAGAACCCTGAATGTAATTATTTTATAAGGAATTATTTGGAGAATTCAGTATAAATACATAAAAAGACGCGGACGAAATTGTCCATATCTGTTAAGTTCGAATCACTTCAATACTATAAATAAAACACATTCACGTATGACCGAATAATTTCCAGACTGGGTTCACATGCATTCAAGAGTATCTTTAAAGAACAATTCATACTGGATAACAATACAGAAGGTTTTTTATTTAGTATTTAGGTAAATATAAGAGAGTAAAAATTATGCCAGATTAGGGATCAGCAGCCTTGAGATTGACAATAAACTGACGATCTATCAAACCAGGCCAGATCGTAACGACCAACTTAACGACAACTGCCCGTCTTACCTCATTAATGCTTCGCTTTATTGCTTAAAAATAAAAACACTAACCAAATGCCCTTCGACGAACACCTGACTTATGATGTGCCAAGGTTCTCTATAAATGTATCCCTTAACTTGTCAGAGAACGATCCATGAAACAATATAATAAATTAACAAATAATAATTCCACGAAGCGCACGCAATTTCGGTTAGGGATGGAAATTCCCCTAACTTGTAATGGAACGATCCATTAAACCATATAATAAAATAACACAAATAATAATTTCACGAAACGCACGCAATTTCGGTCAAGGATAAAAAAATCCCCTAACTTGTCAGGGAACGATCCATGAAACCATATAATAAATTAACAAATAGTAATTCCACGAAGCGCACGCAATTTCGGTCAGAATAAAAAATACCCTAACTTGTCATGAAACGATCCATTAAACCATACAAAAAAAAAACAAATAATAATTCCACGAAGCGCACGCAATTTTGAACAGTGTTAAAAATATGATGACGTGCGTCTAGGTCGAGTTTGAGTAGCACCGAAGCCACACACAGAAAAATGAATGGTTCACATTTTCCAATTAGTGACATACTTTCGAATCTATAGCACGAGCAGACTGAGTAGCACCGATACGTCCTATTTCTGGGCTAAACTGGGCCAGTATGACCCACACAAGTCAAAAAGATGCATTGATTTATGGACAAGGTCTCGCTGATTTTATGAGTGGTTCGCAGATGGCGTTGCAGGGAAGGTTTTTGGCACAAGCCTTGGCTCTGGCAACACAGGCCATGGCAGCTCTGCCAACTCTGCACCAACAACACAAACACTCAACACGTTCGTTTAAGTTCAGCCTAACATCTACATCTTATTATAGACCCAGTGAAACTTGCTAGTTTGCAGGGAACTTAGCCTCACTTCGCTTCATAGGTTGCGAAAAAATCGGTACTACCTCCAGAAACATCAGTGAAACTTTGTACGTATAGCCATGCACTTTTAGGCCTGTCTGGGTCAACCAGACCACCTTTGGCTCGTAAAAGGGATTATATTTCAGTACTACGTAGAGAAAGATTACATCACCAATTGGACAATATGATCCATTCATTGTTGCTGAGTGTGGCCTCTGCGTCAACGAGTCGTATAAATAGCGAGCGCTAAGCCTATAACGCTTGTCTTAACGACGGTTCAATCAGCTCCTGTAAACAAAACTTCGAACCCCGAAATAAAAGGATTTAGCGGAAGGGAACATTCATTAAAAACTCTCTTTTGGCACAGCAAGGTTAAGTCTTTATTTGTCTCTGCAGACAGAAGTAAAACTAAGAAAAACTTAAGGCAGTCAATATTAGGCCACGGGCTACCGAAGTGATAGGGGAAGGACAGTTCGAAGAACGCCACAGAATAGACAACTTGACTTCCAAAACAATGGCGTTGGTAAATATCTATAGTGAGCCAACCGCTCATATGAAGCTGAATTGTAACGTTTGATCCGGCACATAATAAACCGTGATGTCACCTACAATCAACGAGAATTTATTCACAAAAATTTAGTATGCAATCGAATCACGAGATAAGCTTGAACGAATATGATCAATATAATTTAGCAATCATTAAAAAGCTGCTCCAGTCATATGTGCTCGCATTTTTCATAACTTTAGATAAATCAATCATGAGTAAATGACATCAAATTGAGAAAATATACTCGAGATGCTTCAAGATGATTATGAATTTGTTGTCCCACTAGTATTTTAAAGATTTCAATTTAGTGTCACATTAACACTCTGCTCGTTTTCAGATCAGACGATCAAGATACTGCCGCCAATTTTGAGGGCCGCCCTAGCATTCATAGAAGTCAGCGAGTTCAGTGAACTGTGTTGGCAGCGTGCAGCTATCAAGTCTAATCAAGTTTTCTTCAACAAGATATCAATTCACTAATATAATTCACTATGATACACTAAGTCTAGAAATAACTCGTCAATAAAATTCAAGCTTCACGAGTGTATGTGGATGCGTGTTGTGGTGAACTTTAATACTGCGCTCAACATTTCGTCCTGCCATTAACATTTCGTCCTGCCATTAGACATTGATCATCATATTCCAAAAAGCATTAATATAAGCCTTATAAGGTTCTCCGTGAAATATATATTAAATTAAAGCACTATAATTTCCAAGCAAAAAAGCAAAATTTAATGAATGAGATGTTATGATTTAATAGATGAAATATTGTTTCGAAATAAATAATTTCAGGCTTTTCATCTTGTCAACTTCTACATCATGTATTGACGGAATTGCCGCTCACGGTTGAATAAAATTTGCAAATTATTTAGCCGGTTGCAGTGTTTGCGACTATAAATAGTTTACTATATACACGTCAAGGGCTTCGGACACTGCCAAGTATTAACGGTCAAGAAACATATCATTCACGTAATAGCGTCTACCTCACACAATTCTGCTATTAGCATGGTTGAAATTCGTACATGATTGTTGAGCGCGGATAAAGCTTTAATTAAATATGGATCCGTAATTGCGTGCGAATGATATCGATACATATCGCCGGCAATGAAGTTGATCGCCGTGCCTTGAGTCAATGATTTTTCTGAACATTTTTATTGTTTAAAATGATCACAGTCATCAAAATTTAAAACACGGTTCTGTGTGATGAGAAGCAAGTTATAACCAGGCGCTATTCATGAGACTTTCGTCTCGTTTTCTCCTCTTGGGATCAACGGATTGCAAATTGAAAATTTTTAAACAATATACAGTCCCAATTTGGCTGCTGTACATCTAATTATTTTAGATTTATCATTCATAAAAATTCAGCAACTCCTAGTGATAGCTACCTACATCTTGACCGACTGTGAATACGTGCTTGTTTAAACCCTTTATATTTTCAGATGAACCACCTGAAATGTATACTTTATTTGATCATAACCTAGCGGAGAGTAATATTCGTAATGATGTCAAGTCTAAGTTCTTGTGAATTAAAAAAGAGCCAAACTCGCGAAATGCGAATGGCAGGAGGCAGAAAAAATATAACTATGATATTCTTCATACCTACGAACATTCGAATTCGACCAAACTGCTGTTCCCAAATATATATATTGATATTATAAAATTTTTAAACCTTTATATATCTGTTTCATAAGGAATTTAAAAGCAAAGAAAACGCCAAGAAAATTCACCATATCGATATTGAAAACGTTTCGGAGTCCAGCTCCATCATCAGTTCGACTAAACTAAAAATGACTAAAATCACTTTAGCGTTTTCTTTGCTTTTAAATTCCTTGTGAACTTGCGATATAAGCAGACTAATGATATAAGTACTTATCTGTTTCATCACTTACCGACATTATAACCAAGTTTTGCTGAGGCCAACGACAATAAATTGCGTCTCTTTTAGAAAGCTCTAAATTTCGATTAGTTCTTTTTCCAATTAATTTAATCCAGAGATAAACAATATACTACTTAACAACGACGGTTGGGCAATGACATTTTTGAAAAGCAGAGAAAAGCAATTTGACAAATTTAAATTTTCTATTTTAACGAACACAGTTTAAACAAATCAAAATCGAGCGTGTTCTATCTTGCTGTTTTACGAGAATTTAATTTTTCAGAAATTGTTGACACGTGGATATTGTTGACATTCTCCCCGAAGGCGATAACACGTCATCATCACCGCCATCACTAAAGCACACCACCATAAACACGACATGCAACAAAAAGCATGGAATGGTGCATATATGCATCTAGAATACGAATAACGTTAGTGTAAAATTCACGTCTCAAGGTTACGAACGAAATGCGCCACTGCAGCCAGAAAGACCGAGCAGCGGCAACTACGAAAGCAGAACAGAAGCTCGAGTGCCGCCACCGCGCGTGCCAAACTCTGCTGATGCCTGACGTCTTGAGGGTCAGTCGAGACTGAGGTGATGTTAGTCATTGTAGTGACGTTCACTGCAGGCCATGAGGTGATGTTGGTCATTGTAGTGACGTTCACTGCAGGCCATGAGGTGATGTTAGTCATTGTAGTGACGTTCACTGCAGGCCATGAGGTGATGTGAGTCATTGTAGTGACGCGAGTCTTTATAGTGACCTTCACTGCTAGCCATGAGGTAATGTTATGGGCTTATGGCTAAGCTATTATAGTGTGTATACATCCCAAGTATGACTGCAAGAATGGAAGCTGAGTTGGAGTCTTTGTGTTTGGCCGATGTCATGCTTGAATTTTTGGTCTCAGATGTCTTCTTTTTAACGTTTGACGCTTGACTGAGTGCGTCTGTTCCCTGACGCTCGTTTCATAAGGAGCTTCGGTTGCAACGCATCGGTCTACTAAAACACTGTCCAACGGGCCATGAAATTTGTTTGCGGAAACACTGTGCTATTGATTAATTTTACAGCGTCTTTGCAGGTACTAACAGTCGCAGAGTCACAACTACGAACATATGCTTCTATAGAAACAGTCTGTGTTAGAGTTATACGATAGAGTTACTTGAGCAATATACACACTAGTATTTGGAGAACTCTGTGTGCTCACAACTCTGCGGTTAATTTGTAAGGAAAAAGGCTCCAAGCGCTAGCAAATCACCGTCAAATTTACCAGTGCAGTGGGTACTGTTTACATTCTCCCCCCTGAAAAGAACTAAGAATTTCCAAACAAAGAAACCATCGTGGGTCTGCACTTTTCGTTGTATCAGCATTGAAAATCTCGCATCCGCGGTATGATTATTGATTTTTCATACGTTGCAATTTTTTTATTGCAACGTCAAAATTATTTGGCATGTCATTTTTTTAGATGTCCTAGAGAAATAACTATTAAATGGCACTTAACTTTTGAACTCAACTTGACTTAACTTTTGTCTGGGTATTGCACAAATCTGTTGTTGAGAACCATACCTTTAACGCATATTGCGATTTACCATATTGCACTTTTTATCCACGTAATTTGTGCGCTATCTTCTCGAAAAATACACGCAAAGATCAAATTAATTTATTTTTCCAGTCTAATTCTTATCCCTTTACATAAAAAGGTTGTAGTTCACGAATACACTTAACTCAGATAGACCATACAGTAAAAATGTTTATGTTCAACATATAAGCCACTATCACACTTGCGGGTAAAGAAGTACAATTTTAGACGAGTGTTACAGCAACTATAAAAACATATCGCGCACAACCGGTTCGTTCACTCACCGGTCTATCGGCATCTTCGTCCGCGGCGCTCCTCAGCGATCCGTTAGCGAAGAAAATTCTGCTGGGAGACCCCGACGCCGATGAGGGAAGACCGTTGTCTCCCGAGGCAGACGAGGGGAGGTTTGTGGTACTGTTGGTACGCCTCCTGTTCCATAGACTGTTGTTGTGTTGATTCAGAGATGACGTGGGCATGTTTGTTGAATTGATGTTGAACCCAGTACCGCTGTTAGGAAACAGGGATGACGACGAGCAACTGCTTTTGTTACCCATGGTGTTGAATAATGAAGATTTCCCGTTTGTTGTGGAATCCACGGTTGCTGAATCGTTTCCTTTAAACCACGATCGTTTTCTTCCATTAGCATAGGAACCGTTGCTGTAAATACGACCGTTGCCTGAGCTCATGTCTCCCACACTCGCTGCCATGCGTCGGTATTTGCCTCCGTTGCTGCCGATTGTGACGCCGGCTTGGACGCGATCGAGTTCCTCCAGATCGCGTGGCGACGTCTGACCGCAGCCTCGAACGTCGCGCGACGACGTCTGACCAACATTGCCGGTCGAGACGCTCGATGGTTTGTCGGCTTGAGACCCTCTCTGCCACAGAGGGTACATCGCAACCCCTGCTATGCACCACGACAGCGATGATCAAAAGTGTTCACGTAATCTGTTCACGTAATCAATTCACAAATTTAGTTGCTGTTCTTTCACTTTACACATGTCAAAACCATTAAAAATGCGGTATTGAATATGAGGGTTTTTTGTTCGGATGTTAGTTTTTTTTAAACTAGTTCACCATAGCTGTAAAAAATGACCGTTGCATTTATTGAACAAATAAATCGGAGAGTTTCCTTGTTTTAATCTTTTTTATATTATTTATTAGATATTATGCTGATGCGTTGGATTCACCTGCCCAACTAATCAGAAAAAACTTACATTATACTTAAATCAGCCCGCCTGATTTAAGCCCTAGCTAAATCAGGTTAAGCACCTAAGCCCTACTTTTAACAGCACCAGCAGCACCTGAACTCAACTCTTAACATCTTCAGTATAAGAACAATCAGGCATTAACTTGAAGCATGCATCTATAAAAGAATTAATATCAGTCTTCAAAGCACATACCGACACATTAATCCTGTGAAGTTTGTAACTCTAATCCAAGACACATCATTCTAGCTAAAAGCAGAATCTCGACAATCAAAGTGAAACAAGCTAAAAAAATTGTTATAATATACTTATAATTTGTAATAATAATCATTATAAATATGTATCTTTACTTTATCACGATTATCACAGTTTAGCACTGTTATACAGATGGCTTGGTGTATTATTTGGCCCCCATTCAAATACAGATAAACTCCACAAGCAGGCGCGTCAAACAAATTGCTATTGCCAGCAGAATTTAGAGCTATTCCGATAAGATAAGAATAAACTGTTTTACTGAGAAATCACGAGTGTTTATCCACTCGTATTTCGCTTAAAATAAATTAGATAATTTTCAAGATATTGCAGAAAAATAGAGTATAGCTTGACTCACATAAAGTTTCAAATAATTCATGTCGATATTTATGAAAAATTTTGAGTTAGATAATATTTTATTCCAATGATATTGTGCCAATCGATTAACATGTTAAGCGAACAACTAATCTACTTTTCTGGGCTGGATGAGTCTCTTCTGCTCATACGCTCAGTTCATCTCCTATAACAGATTTTATTTTTTATGGAGAACTCAAACAATTTATGTTAATGGGTAATATAATTCAGTAGACTACTGAATTATATTATATAATTCAGTAGATTCATGAAAAAATGACGAGAATATTGTCAGTCTAGGTTTCAGGGCAACTTAGAATCCGGACATAAATGTCGACGAACCTCATCATCGCCTATCATCACTTAAATTAAGTTGAGACCACGAAGAAACATCTGTTCGAAAAAAATGCATATAATTCTAATAATTTCCATGCGTAGAAACTATTAGAAGTTAAGTCGATACTTTGTATAAACTTTGTCCGAACAAGATAATTACCCTACCTATATGCAGAAATTTATCCTAACTATTAATTTCTAAAAATACAAAATATACGGTATTGAGTTAGCCTAGAAATATGAGCTAATTTTTTAATATTCCGTGAACTTTGACCGCGATTTCTTTAACGTGTGCTTCATGACATCATCTCGACAATACTTTGTTAACCTCAAGTAATCGCCAACTCTTCAGGCAAATGCCGCAGAGACAAAGTTGATTACTAATCAATTTTTTCGAAGCAACGCTTGTATTATCTATTCTATTTTAGTATCTATTATTTTAAATGAACGTTATTTCAACATAGGATGTCTGATAGGAAGCTTAAGTTTGTCAAATCCAGCCAATCCAGCGCCCAAACAGGAAATCTACACGACCAACAGGAGTTTCCCGGTTATTGAAGGAATGTCCACATGGATGTTACAAAACAGAAGGAAATACGACATATTTTACCAAACAATGACGCCGGATTTGAGTTATTATGTGGCACAATCATTACATTTTTCGAGAACAATACTTAGTGCTAAAGGGAAATCGGATACGATGGAGTGTAGAGATTAAATTAAATAAATATAAATGAATATTTGGCGCCAACCTACCTAGTATCAGAGATTTAACCTGATAAAATATAAATGAATATTTGGCTCCACCATCTTAGTACATCACTTTATATACGAATCATAATAAAGTCAAACTCTGAGAAACATAAATGACAACTACGAAATGAAGTTGTTATAAGAAACCACAAAAAATTTGCTCAATGAGAGTAAATTCAACCTTCACCCTCGTCTACTCTCTCAATGTTTAAAAATATTTAATAATATAAAGTGTTTTCCATTGAAACTATCATGGAAATTATGGTAGAAGGTTCGAATTTCTCCGATTATTTGGAACCTGTAGTAGATTTTTAAATGTCACTAGTGCTTTAA
Source organism: Hyalella azteca (assembly GCF_000764305.2). Lineage (NCBI taxonomy): Eukaryota > Metazoa > Arthropoda > Malacostraca > Amphipoda > Hyalellidae > Hyalella > Hyalella azteca. The sequence continues at coordinate 197,712 of NW_025947462.1, forward strand.
TAAAAAAAGAGGAATTCAGCGAGAAATCTTCCACAGTGAATTGTTCAAGTAATATCCATACAGGCGTATATTATATATAAGAAACAATGTTGCGGTAAATTATGCCAAGACCAGCTTTAGGAGACACCGTCTCGTGTCCTGGTTCAAGGAAGTGAACATTTTCCCGAGATTTATTTCCATAAAAGATGCAGTGTCAGGGCAAAGAAGGAAAACTTCACCGATCGTCAATTTCTAGAGAGCAACAAACCAGTTGCCGCAACAGTACAAGTAATAGAGAGCCACAACAGTACAAGTAATATACAAGAGACTTTGAGAAAGATATACGCATGTCTTAGTTCGTAGTCTGATGAGCTCACCTTCTGAGGATTATTTATTAAAAAAAATTACGTTATCAACTGACGATCTCAAGTTAAGAACAAGTAGCTATGAATTGAGGCTTACCAAGAACACGACATTAATTAGAAAGTTGGGCAAAATATGTTGGAGTTGAAGAAACGGCAGGTGACAATAAGCGATGACGCAACCAGAATGATTACAAAAAATCCGATACGTGCCATTGTAAAACTTTCAAGTTGGTTTAGAATCTGAATCAGAAGCCAGACAAAATTTATAAATTGTTACAAATCGTTTACCTAACTTTTGTAATCAGAAATTTACTCTCAACGGCAGATTTTGGTTTTGTACCGAGAGAAAAGGGTCACATACGACTCAAAAATATGCATGAATATTAACAGATTACGCTTGCAAACTAAAGGGGAAATATTTCAACTAAATACAGTGTTTTACAAACACTGTATTTATAACAAAGATAAAGCAATAAAGATGCCACGAAGACCAGAAATGCTTGTCTTCACTAATGACAGGACTCGTGATTCCACTTTCATCTTAGAACTCATAGTCATAGGAACGAAAACGATGCAGCCTCAAGCCCTCAACAGACCGAGCATGCCGCAAGCAACAGCTGACAGCGTGCGGCCACAGCTGCATTTGTTCGGTCTATCATGTAGTGACACTCGGTTCTTTCGGAGTTCAGACGTAATGCATATTCATCCTACACTCTGCTTTACAAATACATTTTGTTATTAAACGCAATAACGTTACATAATATAGAAAAAACAAACTTAGTTTCACACGTATAGAGCTTTTGATTTTGAGGAAGAAGCAAACACAGTGGTGGGGGCAGAGAAAGCATTACTCGAAAGCTATTTCACCTAACCTAATCCTTGACATCAGTGCAATCTTTTCAAATATTGAGAAATTTATGCTTATAATTTTCAATTCAAAATTTGTTTTAACATTTCCGAGCATCATAATAAGAGAAAACAGTTAAGAATTTCCGGGAGAGAGCTTCGAGAAAATCGTGGCAGTCACCCAAGTTTTGGAGCACACACTACCGACCACCATACCCACGCACAGCACATCTACGACTGACTGCCCATTTCTTGGACAGTTGGACTACTCTCAGTCTCATCCATAGGCGGTTCTGCAATTCATTGTGAATCGTAAGCACATGCACATTCATTTATTGCACAGGCAACTTGGTCCTCATGCCTGAATACTTAGCACTAGTAAGGCTCATCGTACGCCACAAATTCATGTGGTATTGTCTTTTCTCTTGTTTTTCTTCGAAAAATTGTATTACACTAGAACGTAAGGCATTCACAAATGTCAACGTAATTTAATTAGAAGTTAACTCAGACAAATTAGCGATTATTAGTTCCTTTGTAGTATGAGTTTATGGAAATATTGAAGAATTAAATTACAGGCATATCTTCAAAAAATTACAGGCATATATATCTTCATTTAACACAGTCAATGAGGCTAGAAAAGTCAATGGAGAAGATAATCAATAGATAAATAACCACTTTTGGTAGACATCATATCAATTACATCAAATAACGTATAATAATTTCCAACTAAAAATGATTTGTGAATTATTCACTGTCACTATCTTCAGTTGATATTGGTTGAACTTCACTTTCGCTATCGTGTAATTTAGGCCTTCTATTTGGGTTACGTATTGCGCCTACGTCACTCGGCCGCTTCACAACAAACTTACATCTAAGATAGTCTGTTTAGATCTCGTCTTTAACACAATTCATGAGTGCTGAAAACATCACATTTGACAAAGATCATGTGCACCACTCACATTTTTTGAACAGCGGAGCACATTTATCGAAAGTTCGTAAGGCGATTTCGTCAACACGAGAGGATGTTCGTATGGCAGCGTTCCACTGTATGCAGGTGCCTCGTGTATAGGGGTTCAGCCGCTTCAGAGGCATGCGCCGGCAAGTGCCCGAGGCGCGGCCGAGAGAGACAACGATGTGTTGATATCTTGGCAAGTTGGCTGGACGCTGGAGCGGAGGAGTGGCTAGTAGCGCTGATGCAGCCATGATGAGAGTATCTGTGCCGCTCCTGTGAAGTATCTTGGGTCACGTGAATCATGGCTTGTTTGAACGATAATGTTTCTAAGAGGAATCCAACAAAGTGGATTCCAGACGATATTTAATTATTATTTGAAATATTCCAAAAATATGAATTAAAGTATAATGTTTTCCATGATGGTTACTCCAACAAAATGAAGAGAGAAACGAGTATTTTGAAACGGAAAGAAGACCTTATTAGTCAGGGTTTAGTTGTTCCCGACGCTGTATTTTTAAGGGCTAGAATATGGAGTACAAAAAAGACGTACAGACTCGAGTTGTTGAAGGTGATCACACTATCCATCTTCACAGACCTCACTCGACGGCTTCTAACGACTCCCTGGCGGGCGCGAACGAGAAGTTAGCGGCACCTTATACTCTCCTCGTGTGTACAGGCTTACTAGCTGGATAGTCACCAAGCGACCGACACTAGCCAGATTTACTAGCCGTCTGCACTATCCCCGTGTACAAGCACCTTATATATAGGTAGGGTTCAATAGCTACATTTTTGAAGACAAAACTATGTTTATAATTTACTGTAGCAAGGTTATATTGAAAATGATAGAATTAATCATAACAGTCGCTTATTGTACTTCGCTTGTTCACCTCGGTTTGTTTTAACATGTTTACCCTCGTATGTAGTTGTCAGTTAGTTAGTTTAGTGGCCAAATATTTACTAGCGCTTCAGCTATTTAGCTATCTCACACCGAAAGTCAAGATGAACATCACCATAGAGGTGGAAGGTCTCAATTATTCATCACCCACAAGGGACGGAAGGTCTCAATTGTCCAGCCCGCTGAAGCTGGCTCGAAAGAAGCAGCGTTAGCATCTCAAAGAGACGAAGTGAAAAGGAGGGACAGGTGAAAAGCAACAGAAACGAAGACACTCGAACAAGAGGTCGCTTACACGGGACGTCGGCCGCCCGCACGAGAGAGACAGAGAAGGGAAATGTAAGGAATCCTACCTACATAATAACTTAACTCCACAACTGAGACCTACAGTCAGACACCGTGAGCTCAGCGGTGGGCGCTCAGGAACAATCCCCCTAGGAACGCGAAATCCCATAGGACTTCTGACGAGCACAGACACACGTCAGAAGTCCCCCCTGAGGGGATGTAGTTGTCAGATTGGGAGCTCATCAATTTATGGTGATTGATAATTTAATTTAGGCTTTGTCGAATGAATAATGTTCATAAATGTTTTAGGCAAATTTTAAATGCTAACGAAGAATATGTATGGATGCTTAGCCATCTGTTGCAATTTAAAGTATAATATCATTGAATGTGTCAATGTGAACTGACGTTTGTTTGCACGTTTTCAATGCTTTTTAAAGACCCAATAATTCAGAAAGAGCTGTTTTAGTAAATCTTCGATACCTGATGATGCATACAAGCATTTATGTTTTCGCTGACGTAAAGATAAAATAGTTCTATTTGAAATTCCTGACCAATTTTAGATTAAAATTTTATCACTGAGCAGGTAGGTGAAATTAGTATACAGTTAATAATTATAGTAGACAGTTAATAATTACAGTTATTGTCTTCTTTGTAGTAGTTGCTTGGAATTTCACCTTAAATCCGCAGTTTTTAAAAGGGGAGTGTCTGGGTCCCAAAAAACTCAGGTTTGTCGCCTACGCACCGCTTTGAATTTTCCATAACACAGGATCACGAAACGCGGTGGAGAATCCACCATGTAGCCACCATAACGTATGAAAAATATAACTCAGTACTCACTGCAGTGAGTGACAGAGAGCGCATTTTCTCGTCGACGAAAACTTGAAGTCACGGACGGACAGACAGACAGATAGACGGACGGACGGACATGACGAACTCAATAGTGCATTTTTTTTGTAAATGAGAAAATGCGCTAAAAAAAGACGGGCATGACGCAACATGTTGCACGATGCATGAAGCTGCATGACGTAACGTCTACGGAACATCTCGTCACACTAGGCAATAATGGTGTAATTGCGAATTCTAATTGGAACCATTCAGAGTGAGATGGTCACTTCTAGAGTTCGGGCAAGCACTTTAATTCATAAGTTTTACTTCAGCTTCCTAACAAGTAACTTTGAACTATATATCCTCAAAAATCAATTTTAGGCTTGCATATTTCAAGCTTGGGTGTGTAGGTGTATTCACTGGCAGGAATTCAACATAAATTTAGCCGCATTGAGAACTTCAGACCAAAATTAAAGGAAGAAAGTGAGGCAGCAGCAACACGTGGATAAGAAATTTCACGCTATGGTAGTGCATTTATTACCTCAATATCAATACAAATACCCTTGCATTACTCATGCATCGTGATCACACAGCAGTAACAAATTCAAGTATAAATTAGAATGTAATGTTATAATTTATCGAAATAACGAGACCTGATACATGACTGCTAAGTATTAGAGCGAGGCATGACGGATTACATACCTCATAATAAATGATATTACATGCCTCGTAAGAATTGATGCTACATGCCCGATTATCATTGAAACTCAAGGTATCGTTACGATTAAAAACACACGAAAGTTCGCTCGGGTCGCGAAACACAGATGCATGATAAACATACAAAAAAGAAATCTACTCTATGGAAGTTTACAGTAACTACCATATGTATCCGTCTTTATCGACCTTTACTAGAACAATTGAAATAATAATATATGAAATAATACAGCTGGTTTTGAGGAGGAATTTCAATTCTGGTTTAAACGCTTGCAATTAAAGGCCGACTCAATGTGTAGTTAGTTAGTTAGTTTAGTGGCCCTATGATTACTAGCGCTTCAGCTGCTAAGCTATCTCGCGCCGAATGTCACGTTGGGCATTATGGGCTAAGAACATACTGCATCACATGTATTCAGCGTTGATCAGATCATATACAGTCGAACATGTTTATTGCTCTCAGGTACTCTACGAGGCGGTCAACATTATAGCTACCGTGTTCTGGTTGGGCCAAAATACTTTTTAGGTGCGTGTCGGGGTCGTTTTGGCTTAGATGGGGGAAAAATTGCCGTCGGGCCACACCAAATGATGGGCACTCACAGAGTACTCAATGTGTAGAAAAGTTATTATATTGTATATTATAAAATTACGGATAAAACAAGCCGGTAAATCATCAGTCATTATTGGAATTTTCTAGTCAATAATAAAAAAATTCCACTTCATGGTCATTACAAAACAAGTTTAGTGTTGAGTTTAGGAACATGAAATAATATGCAACTTTGCTACACGATTCTAAGGCAAGTGTTCGGTGTACAATAATGCGATGCGTTATGTTGTCAACCTTTCGTTCACAACTGGCAAGAACTTTAGAATGGATTTCAGGATGAAATACCTATTGAAAGAATTACTTATATTTTATTATTATTCAAGGCACGAAATGCATGATTGAGCAGAACAGAGGAAAGGCACATACCTGCATTAGTTTAGTATATCGTGAACAAAATTCTGCTACATTCGAGTGATGAACCCACATCCGCAATATGGGATTAATTGCTTTTTCAATTTTATTTATCACAAAAAAAGTATAAAATAATAAACAATAACTTTAAGTAAAAACGGCGAATTTTATGGTGGATTTGGATGTGTTATCACAAGGGTAACCAAATGGGATCAATTCTCCAAGACACACATAAGAACGCTCAAGACGATTACTTAAATACCAACATGCAGCATATGAAAACAAATGGCCATATCAGCGTTAGTGAGTGACTGTGACTTCACTATCTTGTAACTAAAACCCTCAAGTTTAATGCAATGCGAAGTCATAAAAAGCCTATAGAGAGTAATACAAAGTACATGGTCAAGTCTAAAGTCTTTGTACTATTTAGATTTTAAAAATAAACTTCACCTGCTTAGAATGTTGACGAGGTAAAGCTCTAGCTTTCCATTAGGACAATAGATAAAACAAAAGAAAACATCTACAGCAAAACAAAAGTCTAGGTTCAAGTCGAGAGAAATGATACAATATTAAACGTAACAATAATGCATCGTAGTCTTTATACGTTTATAGTTCTGTTAAGACAATAATTTCTGTTATTACCGAACATATGAATTTAAATGATCAACACAAAGCAATAAGTAAGCAAATGGTAAAGAGAAAAGCACAGTCGGTAACTCCACTCGCAGCATAACAAACGCCCAGCACGTGGTTTAATCTTACAGTAAAATAATCATAGAATTATAAGTAAAACAAGACTGGCCTGAAATACATACTATACACGAGAAAGCTTCACACGTCGGTCACACGGTTATGCGTGCACCGCAAAAAACCCAATTTAATATCCGCGATACATGAGTAGAAATTTTACAAAACACAATAAACGTAGAAAGCTAAGTAGAAAATTAAAAAACAACGTCGTATCATTATGCCAGTCACCATATCATTTATGATCAGTGATCCTGCGGGACAATATCTACATCAGTAATTTATATAATAAAAAAATCATTCATCGTAATCTTTGTATAACATCAAAAGTCTAAGAAATTTAAAGTTCTTATATCGCTGTTCTGCTTAAATTGCAATTTCACCAGGAATTTAAAAGTGATGAAAGCGTCAAGTGAATTAGGAAATCATTTCGGAGACGAGCTCCATCATCAGTTAAAAAATTTTTTTCAGCATATATACCATCAGCAGTGAAAATACATATGTACATGAACGAGATTAAATAAAAAAAAAGATGATCACTGTTGAACATAAAAATTTATCGATTTAAATTCCTCAAGTTCTTATATTCTTGAAAATTTAAATCACTAGATTTTTATTTTTCGCTTTCGTTTTATAGTCATTTAGGTTTTAAACTCTTTGGTGTAAATTCGACTTTTTTCCGATGACCGATTTTCACTTCGATTTTTTGAACTGATAATGGAGCTGCTCTCGAAAAGTTTTCAATGAAAATTCATCGAATTTACTTGGTATTTCTGTGCATTGAAATTCGTGTAAACACACTTTCACCCAGACAGCGAAATTTAACGGACCAAATTTAATTATTCGATTTTAACGATATTCAGCAGATGAACTTAAAGGACGAAAATGTACAGCTGAAAGACTGAAATTTCAAATGAGATAAATTTGGAATAGAATTTTCTCAGATTTAACTTTAATGATGGCAGGCTGAGCCTGGGTTCACACGCCTCGTTCAGAAGGCGGATGAAGCGAGCCACCAGCAACGAGACAAGTATTGCTTATAAAATAATCATGCGTGATATTACTAGGGCAGAAGAAATTACGAAGCGAAATGGGCGCGAAATGGGCATGAAATGCTCAAATAAATTCATTCTGATAAAGCATGCAGGTTATGAACGTCACAAATATACTTCTCGGTTACTTTTGCATTACATTTGGATTAACATTTACATTGCATTTGGATAAGTTGCAGCGTTGTAGTAATTCAGTTTATAAAACAAAACTTTATCACTGCACTTAATTATTCTTGAACGATGATCTATTGCATAATTATACGCATTCCAACTCATGCATTCTTTTCAGCATCGCGCCAAAAAAATGTAGCTTGCTGTAAATTTTCTAGCAACTTTTCCTGGTCAAAAAATGTACTCTTAGAAAACCTCACATGACGAAAGTCTTAGCCTATACTCTACTATGGACTAGGTTTTAATTCTAGGGTGAAAAAATATCCAGTACTTATTACTATCTCGATCATGGAATGCTAAAGTTGTGGCTACACAAAATATTTCTCAATATTTAATATACGAAATGCGTCAAAGACCTTCACAGCGACGAACGCTAAGCGTGTGGCAGCTCTATGGATACATTATCATACATGTATACATAAATCCATCATAAAAACACGAAAACCTCACGAAAAAAGTCTTTAGAAAACCTCACGTAAAACGACAAGTGCGCAAAATTAGAAACTTAAAAAAAAATTAGACCAGTACTCACTGTAGTGAGTGACCGAGAGCGCATTTTCTCACGTCCGTCCGTCCGTCACGGACGGATGGACATGACGAGCACAATAGCGCCTTTTTTATATAAATGAGAAAATGCGCTAAAAATCAAACTTTTACATTACGGCTAGTACGACCCACTAAATTTCCTTAATATATTTTATTGTAACTGAGAAGAAGAATTAATACCCAGGGAATTTCAGTACTCGAAGGTTCACGCGAATTTACTTGCATTTAAAAAGTAAACACGCTTTACAAGTGCAGGCAAACGCCAATCATTAACACCGCCCAAGTTTCTTTCGCAAAGTACAGCTTAGCCTCACAACAATTGCCTGCAACAGACCAACGTCAATAGAAATTGATAAAAATTAGACGGCAAGTTTGAAAAATATCGGTAAAACCTCGACACGAAGTGATGCTAGACATAGAAAGAGGGCTGGACCACAAGGTTCTCGTTGCAAGAGTCAGCTCTCGAGGATAATCAACCCTTTACCGCCTGACCTGAGTAACAGAAGCAATATTATCACAAAAGCCTACCCTAAAAGGATACTTTCTAGTGAGCGCAAAATGACTTGTACTGATGGTTGCCGCCACGTACAACTTTAAAGTGTTCTCTGTTGCGTACAAACGTCCTCGGGTTGCTACACTTAAAAGTTTATGTATAATTTAAGTTGAAAGTTATGTTGATGGAGAGTGACATACGGCGGTAGAGGTTAAATAAATATTCATCACCTGAAAGCGAAGTATTAATAGGTAATGGACTAGCATTGAAATACGCAGGAACGTTGGCCTAAACAGCATCTATGAACACGAGGGTAGAAACAAGCCACAAAAAATTAACTTGTTCGAAAAATGTGACCAGGAATTATTCTTGCCTGAAGCAGCTAATTAGGAAATTTAACGATTAATTTTTTTACACAAAAAATCAAATTTAAGGATAGGAATAGCCGTACATCAATAATTCCCGCTAATCTAAGAAATTAAAACAGGATATTAATCCTGATTTTCAGCTGCCACGCAATCAATGCTACAGCAGTCAGAAATTATTTGCTATTGAAGATGCACCAACAGCCATGCACCATATATTTTTAAGTCAAACAAATGCCAGTATAAACCTAAGTTAAATTACAATCATTGTAGAAATCTCTGATCAACAATGATGATTAAGGTTAGCAGCTGAGCAGTCAGTAGTAGTTGAACTGTGTTTTCTCCGAACTAAAACAACAGTTGCAACTTAATCACAAATATGTGGTTGTTAATCATTCAAGACATTAGTCTGATACTAACATCTAGTAATTACAAAAATGATTCTTAGATAGACAATTAATCAACAAAAAAATTTGAATTAATCACGGAATACAAGTAACACGAAAATCACAAGTCATCCCGAGAAGTCAACCTGTCAAGTTGACAAGCAACTCGAGAACATTTACGAAAACTTAGTTAAAATAAATACTTATTTTTAAAGGACTACTTCTCGTCATGATAATATAATAAAAGCCTAGAATAAGGTGCAACTATCCTTCGTCATCACCCCACCCGGCATTTAGAAATAACCATAAAACCAAACACTTTCGTTTCTCACATTCAAATCATCTCGAGTATAGTTTATCAAACCCATTACGTGTCTAAGATTCTAAGTATTTAGAGTCAGCCATGAAGAATCTAATCAATCTTTTAATGAAAACTAAACTTGACCAGTAATATTTAAGTTCAAACGGAAAGCGAGTCAAAGGAGTAGCCTTCTTAACGGAACATATCGTAGAATTTTGTCCATCTACTTTGCATTAGTAAGTTCTTAACTTAATATTGAGTTCAATCACAGGAAGAACGCAACTATTTTTCATCACAAAATTAAATAATTAGGCTGGAGATACCGGTGATATTTTCTAGAGATGACTGAAATGTACAGCCACATGCCCTGTAACTGTGAGGCATGAGCCATGTTTTGGCAATGGCTTCAACAAAAAGAACTAAGAAAACATTAACGTCAAATTGCAGCACTAATTAAGTATTTGAATAACTCCGATTTCTCGATCATCACATCCCAACAGAAGAGCTGCCCAATACGTCAGTGCAACGTCAGAGCTGGAAATCAGTCTCATATTGTGGCAACCCAAAATTAAATGCGGACCGGGCAGATACTTCCACCTGAATAAATTAAATAATATATATTACATCATCAATTCATCATGAGTCTACTACGACAATGAACTCAGAAGATGTGCGTGAAACGCGTTGTAGTGTTCAAACCACCACTGCTGGCAGAGACACGTCATCACTGCGCAGCGTTGTAGTGTTCAAACCACCACTGCTGGCAGAGACACGTCATCACTGCGCAGCGTTGTAGTGTTCAAACCACCACTGCTGGCAGAGACACGTCATCACCGCGCCGCGTTGTAGTGTTCAAACCACCACTGCTGGGACGCCACGGCGCGGCACTCCTGCGCCTGCGCCAGCGCCATGGCAGAGCCGCCCGCCGTGTCCAGGCAGAGGTTCGTGGCTTTGTGCATGAGGTGGCCGCTCTGTGGGAGCGTCAACGCTGTTAGTGCCTGCTAAACATGCATATTTTGTGCTCACGTTTAATAAGTACTCAGTAAGGTACTGAGTACTCATTATAAGTACTGAGTACTCAATATTTCTATGAGAACTCAGTACTTATATGAGTACTCAGTTCAAGTACTCAGTATAAGTATAATAAGTAATGGGTAAGTTCAATTCGCAGCTCGAGTGTCTTTGGGGTACATGCTCCACTGACAGATAAAGTACAAAAAAGGGAGGGTAAACATTACATTCATCATAGCTATTGGGTTTCCGCAATAAATGCAGATGGTAAATTGGAATCCAAATTGCATAGAAATTGGATAAAACTTTTTATTTTAGATGCTGATAGCAAGAATGGCAGTTCCAACATTTTGCTTGCCAAAGATTAGCAAAATTTAAGAATTGTATGAATGCAGACTCTTGAGGAGCCTAGGGCAGCGAAGAACAAACCAGTGACAACAAAGAGACACAATAATTAGTGATCTCCTGGAACGATCGTTAGATGCGTTCGTGTAGCTCCAATGCGGCCATTTTTTGTCACATTCATAAAACCATTTCGGTCGCGTTCATACTTTTTTTTCGCTGCCATTGGAATGAGAGACAAGTTCATCAATTTGTTTCACGAAAATCAAGAAGTGTGATTCCGTTTAAGGAAATTAGGGCGGTTTGTGTGAAAAAAGAGCCAACGAAGTAATCTAGGTCGAAGTAGCGATAGTGAGGTAGAAGATGCGATAGTACGATAGAAGATGCAATAGTAAGATAGAAGATGCGATAGTAAGATCAAAGATGCGATAGTAAGGTCAAAGATGCGATAGTAAGGTCAAAGATGCGATAGTAATGTCAAAGATGCGATAGTAAGGTCAAAGATGCGATAGAGAAGAGGCCTCGAAGTCGTGGCAATTGTACAAGCCTATGTCGTATGGTTTCTCAGGCCCCGAGACTTACTTGCGAAGAGGCCTCGAAGTCGTGGCAATTGTACAAGCCTATGTCGTAGGGTCTTTTCTCGTCGGCCTGCAGAGTGTCGAGGCAGAGGTGGGGACGAGTGCCGTTGTTGCGCAGCTGCAGCACAAGTCATTGTGAGACTAAATGCAGAGGAATACTACTACGGCATGCATATAAGAGCATCAGAGTATAAAGAGAGAAACGAGTCTCATTACTAAGTGAGAAAGACCCAAGAATGATCAATTCTTTGTAATAGGCGTGAATTTTTCATGAAACCAAATTTTAATTTTCCCTTCCAAGATATTCAAGAGAACTTTAGTGGGAAAGCTTTAGGGCATAAATAACAAGAAGCCGACTGAAAACAATTTGGAGAAAAACAGGAGAACCCTTGTACTCACAGTGATTGTTATTTGTAGCATTCGCTAAAAAATTCATACCAAAATTTCCGGTCCATTTATATTCCTAAAATTCCATAAAAAAATCCGAAAGCAGATCAGAGTTTAGCGTGAGGCGAGAACATGCATTTTGAACAACGAAGATCCCTCTTTAGCGTGAGCAAAGCCTTGAGTGAGCAGTCGAGAAGGCGAGTATTAATCAGTTTTCTGAACGGTACATTGTTGGTTCCGTTTTCCGTATATTCCGGATCTCATTTTATCGGAAATTTCGTAACAAAGAACATTCCGTATTTTTTGTTAGTAGAATAATGAGAGTCCATAAGCGTCAGTCAAAACAATACAAGCATCGGGATGAGCAGTCAGAAGGAAGACGTAGCCAGGAACTCCGTCGAGGAGAAATTACGAGTCAGGCATGCTTATGCCTATACAGAGAGGTCAGTTCATGTGTCATACATGCTTATATTTACCTGTACAGAGATGCTTGTCTTATTTATACCTGTCCAGAGATGCTTGTCAGTCTGAATCATCGTCGGATAGTTCAATATCTCGTAGGAAAGAGATTTAGGAATACTACCTCTGTCATTGTTGCGCTGTGGTCAGTGTTGGTACGATCAGTTATTACACTCCCGTCACTGATGGAAGAAGCCAGGCGCAGTTTTTCATTGAAGGGGCTTCTAAACGAGGCCACTAGAAGCGGCCAGTGCAACTCACAAATGCAAACCGACACTTTTTACCGCGCTTTTGGCCTCGTGTACATATATCGCCAGTGGCCAAAGAAGTACACACTAACCATTTACAGCAGGCCAGTAGCATGATAGTTAGTGAGAGCATTTGAATATAGTACTGGCCGCCACTACTGTCCCCGTGTATAAGCAAAACTCAAGTCGGCGATTGGTCGAGTTAGTATTGCAGGCGTGGTCGTCAGTAGCTACCTGAGCCCTGAGGGGCGACGTGAGGCAGTCAAACAGTCCTAAATAATAGGGGTCGCCGTCGAGGTTTTCTTGCTCCAAGGTGTCCAAACACGTCGAAGACAACAGGTTGTGAACCTACACAAGTTCTAGGTTAGTCTCAAGTCAATATATCGTTATTCTAAGTCCGCTCAGTTCATGTCAATAATAGAAGGGCAGATACGCCTCATTAAAAAGTTGTATGCGTAGAGGCTAACTACAGTCAGTTTTTGGCGACCTTCACATTGTTCGTAAGATTTAGATGGGTTAAACTAAACTAAATCTGATTTAGTTTAGTAAAACCGATTTAGTTCATCGTTCAGAATGATGGTAGATTAATTGGCATGCAAGCAAGCGATAAGGTCAGCATTATGTACACACAAAAAAACGGTACGGGTTAAAAGTTTTGTCGCAGAAGATATAACAAATCAAGCTTCAACGTCGCACAGAAAAAGCAAGTCAAACCAAAGCAGCACATCACGTCAACAACAATGTACATGAATTAGTTTGTAGGTTATACCTCCGAATATTCAAGGAGATATTTAAAAATCAAACAAATATGCGACAAAATTAGATATATAATTCCACGAAAAAGCAAACAAAATATTATATATACTTAAAATTATGTACTTTTTCAAATTGTAGCCAAAAAAAGTTGGTGACGAACATGCACCGTGATAAAAAAAATAGAAACTAGCAATAGCATCATCTCGATCTGAGACGCTTGCAGCTCAATTGTACAACTGCACCGGTCAACATCAAGCAGTATATGCTGTATTATATTAAATATGACAAAATCTGCGCAGATTAGCAAGAAAAATGACGAACCCAACACATGACGTCACAATTTGCATAGGTGACCAGAACTCAAGGTATCAATACTTGACATAAAACTTTGCTACGGTTACAAAAAACAAATGGGGGGTGGGGGCAACAATTTGCGTGACAATTCGACAAGGTTTCAAGAAAAAAAAATAAAAAGAAACAGGGCGGCAAGACTTAGCATGATAATTTTCCAAAGTTGTTCAGAACAAAAAACAAATTATGTACTGTGTACTCTCTAAAAAGCTATGATCATGTACACTGTCTGTTCATGTACAGCCTTCTAAAAAATATAAGGCTGGAATTCTCACCCTGCCGTAAGCGAAGCTCTGTTCGTCCAGCACGAACTTCTCAGGGTAAACGTTCTCGAGATACCAGCGGAACGAGCGACACTGCAGACGTTCACGCAGCGCGCGTCGGGGAGAGACGTCGCCATAATCTGCCGTCTGTAAATAAAATAATTATCTTCTAATTGGATTTGAACATAAATGATTACAATTTGACTAAGGCCACTATAGGATAAAATAGGATTTGAACATAAGTGATTACAATTTAACTAAAGCCACTATAAGATAAAATAGGATTTGAAGATGGATTATTTCACTAAGACCACTTTAAGATTTGAGTAGTGAATTTAAATAAAAAATTTATTCCGTCATTGAAGCTATTCACTTGATGAAATTGTAGGTATTACTGATTTTAATTTAGGAAAACACATTTTATGACGGCATAACAAGCCACGATCATTTACGAACTATGCTCGAGATGTTGACATCGCCTTAAATTCAACAACTCATCCCCAATTGACATACAAATTTCAATAAAAAAAACACTGTTACAGGAACCTATATTGTCCTTATGGATACCGAATACCGGTATCCAGGTTGTGAGATTTCATTTGTTTGCATTTTAGAGTTTTTAAGATCTATTTTATGTTAGATATTTTAGTCTCTCGAAATGTCTTAGTGAACTATAGATTTTCGTGTACAATGCGTTTTCTTAGCTAGTATACCGCCAGTAGCTCTTCTTGCAATCCAAAATAGAACTTCACGATGGCAGAAGATGGAAAAGACAGTGGCAAATTTTGTAAATCTGATGACGATAATAAATTCGATGGTCTACTTTTGTGGTGGTTGAATCTTTGAGTGAAATAAAAGAAATCATCAGTGTAAATTTGTTTAGTATTCTTAGATATTCTTTTTAGACTGACTAATTATTATATTGAGATCTTATGGAATCAGATCAAGCGAAAAATTGAACTCGGTGCGAACACCGGAATTGCGAACTGAAATCGAGTAGATCCTGCATAACAACTCCAAGTTAACATGGGAGTGAGGTATGCAGCTCTGGTCTGTAGATGTAGAAGAGTCTACAGACCTGCAGCTCTGGTCTGTTGATTTAGAAGAGTCTACAGACCTGCAGCTCTGGTCTGTTGATGTAGAAGAGTCTACAATGTAGAAGACTACAGACCTGCAGCTCTGGTCTGCTCATGTAGAAGTCTACAGACCTGCAGCTCTGGTCTGTTGATGTAGAAGACTACAGACCTGCAGCTCTGGTCTGTTCATGTAGAAGAGCCTCTTGTAGTCGTCCATCCAGACCTCGGCGAGCCTGGCGGTGTTGAGGCCGTGCGTATCTTTATTCCCAGGGAAGGTGTAAGGATGGAAGGACCTGAAGATGTGGCCCACGCGCGAACATGGCATTGTTTCCAGAGTTCCGCCGCACATCCAAACCTGGAAACAAACAAATCTTTATTTAAATGTACTTTGGAAATATGATGCATTAGCACACATTTGTTATTCACGCATCAAAGAACTAGTATTCGTACAACAACGATATTAAGAAGCAAATAATAAATAATATATACAGTTAGACGTTAGTAGTAAAATATACCTACATTATTTCATGTTATGAGCGTTACTGAACTCATAACCGAACTGAAATACGTAAAGAACAGTTATTGGAAAACAACTACTCTCTTCCTCAACATATGTTGAAGAAGTAAAGATAAGATAAATACATAAAAAAAGTAATGAATAAATTATTAAATCAAGCTTCCGGCGATCAAGGGGCAACCTTCAAATACGAGGCGCCAAGACGAGCAGTTTAGAGTTTAAAGCAAGAAAATAATTCGTGATAAGGAAAATAATAGCAATGAAAATGATAATAATGATGATAATAGAGAAGAGCGACGCACCCTGAAGCTCATCTCGAGGTTCTCGCCGCCCCACACGTCCATGCCCTCGTCGTAGCCACCCACGTCCCAGAAGAACTGCCGGTCCATCGCGAACAGCCCCCCAGCCATCGTCGGGGACCTGCAGCAGGAGGGAGGAGTAAATAAGTGACGGGAAGAGGGGGACTTAGAGGGGGAGAGGGAGGTTTGGAGGGGCGGCCAGTGTAAGAAGAAATGTGAGGAGAGTAAGGTGAGAGGTAGGGAGGCTAGGTGAGAGGTGGAGAGGCTAGGTGAGAGGTGGAGAGGATAGGTGAGAGGCGGAGAGGCTAGGTGAGAGGTGGAGAGGATAGGTGAGAGGTGGAAAGGCTAGGTGAGGGGAAACATTGGCTGAGGGAGAAAGATTGAGTGAGAGGGGAAGGTGAACTGAAGGTATGTGAGGGTGTGGAAGTTTGATATGGGTTTATGAGGCTGAAAACGAGTGGAAGTTTTAGAGGGTGGAAAGTAAGCGAGGGAAATGCCGAAGGTGTTAGTGTGTTGCTGAGTCAGGAAATTCGCCTCTCTGTGTATACATAGGTAAATAGAAGCAAAATAATAAATCCTAACAATTACTACTATCGATTGGCTATTGAACCTAAGCACCCAACTCACCGGGTGGGGCCCACGGGGTTGCCCCTGCGTCTCTCCTCCTCAGGAGTGACTTCGATCCAAGTGAAGTGGCCTGACCACGTGAAGCCCCCAACCTGCAAGACAACTCAGGGTTACATTCAGGGAACTTTTGCCTGGATTCTTGCCTTATAACCATCAATTTTTTAAATAAAACTTGAAAATTTATAATACAGAAGTTTGAGAACTGGATAAACAAAAACGTAAAAATAAATTGAAATCTTAACACAGAAACGACAATAGGAAAAAAACAATTGTTTAGGGTATCAACCTGCGGCAGCAATTTGAAAAATCGTCAAAAAGCATGAGTGTCAGATGGACCTCTATGAGAATTGGAATGCTAATGGTGACAACCAGCATTGGTCGCGAAACATCACTATTTCAAGATGTTAAGGAGTTGATTCTTCAAGATGCAAAATCAAACTCAAAAATTTATAAGCAGAATGTGTAATAATTGGAAATTGGCGTTGAAAATTGCAATGAAGTTTGGAAGACAGACCAAGATCAGGCACCTGGAAGTAGCGGCCGTTGCCACAGACTTGCTGTATTCCCAACAACTATCCTGCGTAAGGTTGTCCTGAGCACAACAATTAAGCCTGATATACCAGGCACCTGGAAGTAGCGGCCGTTGCCAGCGTAGTACTCGAGCGTCTTGTCGTCGATGACATCAATGATGGGCACGAGGACGGCCGTGCGGCTCTCCTTGATGCGCTGCAGCATGGGCTCCATCCTGCACACACACACACAGCTCAGCGCCGATGTCATGTACAACAAACAGTCAAAGTGAACTCCATTCGAGGAAATTGATCGTTTGATTTTACTTTCAATATTCAATATCGATATGGTGAATTTGCTTGGCGTTTTTTCTGCATTTCAATTCCTTGTGAACTTGAGATTTATACAAACTGATGATATTAGGACTTCGGAGAAGTGATGTTCAGAAATTAAGTCGGTCACATAATCAGTGACGTAAAGTAACAGAGAATTCACGAATATTATAAAAATATACAAGAATAAAATTAGGTGAAAGAAAGGAAATTAATAGACTTTCAGTGCAACTTGTTACGAATTTTTAATTGTTATAAGTGCTGGAACAAGTTTTCGAACCAGATCTAAGGCTATGAATTCGCAGCAAATCAATCGTACAATGAAATTCGCAGTCCCAGGCTCACCAGTTCACGTTGGCCTGACAATGAAACTCAATTATGATTCTCACGATGCTTGACTCACCTTTTCACCATAGCTTCACAATGAGACTCAATAATGATTCTCACAGCTTGACTCAACATTTCACTATACCTTCACAATGCGACACAATAATAGTACTCGTGCCCGACTCACCATTTCTCGTTGGTCTCACAATGAGACACAATAATAGTACTCGTGCCCGACTCACCATTTCTCGTTGGCCTCACAATGAGACACAATAATAGTACTCGTGCCCGACTCACCATTTCTCATTAGCCTCACAATGCGAGTCAAGGAAGATGAGCACGTCTCCAGTAGCAGCTTTGGCCCCCGCGAGACGCGCGCGTATGAGGCCGTGGCGGTGCGGCAGACGCACTACGCGCACCAGGTCCGGTGGCAGGCGGTACTTGATGTACAGCTCCAGCTTCTCGCCAAGCTCCTCTGTGACAACATGATTACTCTGTTATAATATGCGCGTCTGAACGGACCCGTGAGAGCCCGCAAAGACCACAGCCCATTAGCTCTAATCATTCTCTTTACCATTCGAAACTGTATCACCACAGCCTATAGGTCCGGTGGCAGGCGGTACTTGATGTACAGCTCCAGCTTCTCGCCAAGCTCCTCTGTGACAACATGATTACTCTGTTATAATATATGGAATATTGTATGTTCCACATATAAGCATGTGCATAATGGATCATATCAAGGGTATATTTCTGGTTATAACCCTGCTAGGATCGCATGTAAAAATTGACCAAATTGGTCACCTTTTCGTTCGGTTTCGTAACGGTCGACTGTCGTGGACGACATACCGGTATGTAATCCACGCGAACACTGTAGGGTTAATCCGTGACACAAACTCTTAGTTAAAGTGCTAACATAACGCAAAGAATCACGTCTGGAGCATCTTTTTGGTCATTGATCCGTGAGATATCCGTGGTTTCGAGGTCAAGATCAGAGAATAAACTTTGCTGATAAATTTCAGCAAACACTTCGAACTATCAAGCATAAATATGCATGGTAAAAAGAATAGCTTAACTAAAATGATGGAAAGACGACACTAAGAAAAATGAAAAATTTAAACCTCGAGGAAACTGAAGTTTCGTAGCTGACACGTCGTCACTATCGACTGGATTTCTAACTTACATTGCTGCGTTGGTGCTCCAGGTACAGCCATTAAATATAACTAAGGCCGCATTCTTAACTTTCACGCTCGCGTTCTCTCAAGGCATATAAGGCGAGAGCGGAGAACTTATCACAAAGAACGGAAAACAGATTGCTCTTGCTTATAAAATCACTTTGAGATACCAAATTTGTAAAAAAAATGGCACATATCATTTTATGAAGTGCTAGACGCAAACTGCACGAAAAGGCGCTTTTGAAGTTAAACTCTTCTTGGACAAATCCTTCTCAGAAACTGGGAACCTCATCAACAAAAAGCAAATTAGAAGGTACATCATTATTCACTTGGCCTATCGTTTTAAAAATGATGCACAAAAAAAAAGAGCTTGCGATCAGTCGTAAGCAAATTTAACACAACGTATGAAGGAGAAACAGACACACCAAAATTTCCCTAGGAACACAAGTGTTCATTTGAAGATACATAGTACTAGGCTTGTCATAATGTAAGTTGACCTTTACTTGTTAACAGTCATGCAGTTTACATTAACCTGAAACTCGGACGGAAGTGATGGGGAGATCTCACTGGCACACTGGTCCGGACACTATATAATTAGTACCTCCAAAACGACCAAGAAACTACGTATTTTGGGGCTCGCATAATTTAAGTGATAATATGGTCGATTTTCCTTACTCCGGAAGCTTTCGTACCTAAAATACAATGGCCAAATTTCAATTTACTTTCTATTAGTCGGATCATACATAATATTTCACACTTTCCAGATCACAGAATGGAACGGCAGGTCTCAAAATGATCATGGCTGCTATAAGGACAATAATCCAACCAACGCCAGTAGCCTCACCTCGGTCGGAGAAGTCGTCGACTAGGAGTATCTCGTGCAGATGCTGCTTAGGCGACCTGTTGATGACCGAGTGTATCGTCCTGATGAGCGGCGACCAAGCCTCGTTGTTGAAAATAATTATCACCGAGGCGCTGGGAAGCTGTGAACTGTACGTCACTCGGGCACATCTGTAACACAGAGAATAGTTTTGTTGAAAGTTTCCCATACTAATCTTCGAAAGAATCACCGTAAGAAAGTCTTTCCCGTGTTTTAGCGACAGGTCGCTTACTGTTGAACGATTCGACGAAAACTTCATGAAGACGATTGTAAAATCTTTTTTATCAGAAAATAATCCAAACATTTATAGTTCTCTCGGGAGTAATAAAAATTTAAGTAAAATTCAGATTCTGGATAGAGAGTGTTATAGATTCGTTAATTTAATATGTACCGTAATACGCATCAGGATTTGAACTTGAATGTATGAACGTTGAACATAAACTTGAAGATTCGTATCCGCAATGCCCAACTCAACTGAAGATAAATAATAAATATTAATTATCGCTACAATAGGAATAGTATTAATTAATTTATATAACTTTGAATGTTAGCACTACGCAGCGGCAATCGAGAAAATTGTCAAATCAAAAACGGATCTTGAAAAACCTAGCTGGATTAGGCGGCTTGATTAAACTGAAGTTCTCATGATAAGTAATTTACAGATAATTTTAGCCAATTTTACGAGTCAAATACCTTCAGGTTAGACAAAATCCGCAAATTTATGGACGGCCAATTTTTGTCTTGACCACATAAATTAAACTAGGCACTATTCAATTCATGTAGCCTACACAAGAGTGAACCCACGAAGCCGCCGGAAGTGCAGCGTGTTCTTCACACAAGTTACAGTAATGGCCACAGCAACAGCGAGCTAATCACAACCTCCTCACGCACGTATGATCGACCGCCTTACAGGCCGCACCTCCGATCTCAAGTTCCCACTCACAGCTGCAGCATGCAGTGCGATCCACAGAATTTCTGCACCCAAATAACCATTCACAAAAATGCTATTGCAAAGAGTTAAGTATTATTCAGAATTCATCACAATATGTGTAGCATTTTCAAAATATTTGCCGCGCATTTGAGTGGATATCTAGAGAATTAATAAAAACACGACTGTAGCAGCGATATTGCCACGAGCCGCGGCAGCGTCACTTCACGGCACGCGGTCACCGCTGTCCCATATCATCGAAGACTTTCCCTACGGTTTCTCTCGACTCCTTTGCCTGCGTGGCTCGTTCCCGCACCAACTGCTGCCAGCGACAATGTCTCTTAGATGCAATTATGCAGTTAAATCAATATTTATTTGCTAAACGACTTAGGAAATGCTTAAACGAAAAAATATTTATTGGTGAATCTGGACGGCGATAAGAGCGGTTTTGACAGACTCCATGACCATACAACATCGAGAGTGGTACTTGATACATGATGCAAGATACGGTAGGAGACACGGCATTATCCAATTGTGGATAATAGCAAAAAAAACTGTGAAAGGAAGGACAAATAACAGATACCGCTAATTGAAAAATGGATTCACAGCAGCAGAAGAAAATATTAAGACCCGCGAACTGGGCCTACAAGAGTTGGCCATTTGTTTTGCACCGTCGCACGACCGCCCGGTCACTGTGTTGTTTCTGACCGCCACGATGTTTCTGAGAGAGAAACACACACAAGCTAAGCATATGCCATATATACGTCTCTCTCTCTGTAGCTGTATAGTGCTAGTAACAAAGGCCGATACTTATCAAAATTATTTTCAACTTTTCTGACATGATTTCCAAAATTTACATAGCAATGCAGAACTTCTTCATTATTGATTCTAAAAACAACCAAGAATTTGATATTGCATTCGAGAACTGACCTTGTTTTTCAATGGAAATGCTCTTTAAATTTACAACAAACGGGTTGAGTGTGAACACAGACACCATATATGCTCAGAGCACGGCGAATATATGGTACTTGCCATATTTTCGCTAATGAGGAACCTATAGCACTCTATCAAGCTTGTAGAGCACTTCATCAAGCCATCGAGGTTACCATATCACAAATTAGAAATAATGAAATAAATGAACACGATTTGACAAGAATTCCTCCAAACATGTGATGATACCTGCGCAGTTCTAAGACGCCAGCCATAAAACATGTGGGTAGAACTATAAATGTAACTGTGACGCTACCACAATGCCATTAAATTATAATCCTTAGCCCGGAGAAGACTTCAAACTCCCTGCAGGTATCGTGCTTGATATTGCTACCATCAAAACTCCGTCTTCCAGTGACCCATTTCTCATCAAACTGGAAGACCTTGATGAAAACGAGACTGAGCTCAAGCGCTTCAACTAGCGGAATTAGATCGAGGTGTCAGAAGGGAATAATTTGCCGTGGTAGCATGACTATAAGAGCTAAGGCTGGTAATTCAGCGACACCAGCAGCGTGGAGACCCGTGAGCACGAACGCGGCGTGCATGCACGCAGCCGTTAACGAGTGTCATGCGCTAAAGCGCTGCTGGAGACAGCGGGAAAGGAGGTTATGCTCATGCACACGTCGCATATGGCGCCCATCTTCTATCCAGGTCTCTCATAAATAGGGCAGCTTTGCTGGTAAAAAGGACAATCTTTAATTACTTTGGAAAAAACGTGAAAATTTTCGCTACTTTCGAGAGTGAGCAGATGAGGAAAATATGCTACCTCGACATTAGTATATACGGACAATGTTATCAAGAACGAAAATTTTGACAAAACATATGGTTTAGGTCAACATGAGATCTTATGGCACGATGTACAGAAGTCGCCTCGTATGTGAACGTGTAATTGCCGAGAAAAACGAATCTTGGTCGCTAAAAAATAAGAGCATACGGACAGCGTAACTCGTCGCATCGGGTTGGATGCGATCAGCCGTTGAACTGAACCATTTTTTCTAAGAGCGAACATCTGTATAGTTAAATAACCAACAAATTTGTGCCAACAAATGATAATTGGACTGAACTCAAATACATATTACAGTAGATTTCTGATATTTCTGTTGTTACACCCGCGTCGGATGAGTATACACAAAGGTGGAAACTGCGATATAGAGCACAAATGTTGGAGCAAAATCGATAACCTATAGGCATTATTTCTTCCGGAGTTTGTTTTTCGTACTACCACCAAGAGCGGAAGTTGTTTTCAACATCAGCGCTAGACTCATGAGGCGTTGATGAAAATTGTCGTGTTCATGATAAGAAAAACATGGCATTATTATAAAGTATAATACAATCTGGTTGCCAGATTTCCATCAAAATTCCACCCGCTGAAAAAAAAACAGTAACTTGAGTATTCGGCCAAACAAAAGAAACAAAAATTATCTACGTCAATGAGAAAGTACTCCACACAAATTTTTCCTGCGCAGCCTAAAGCCCAACAATACAACATTTAGAATTCAATGCATCGGATTGTTTCGTCAAATTCGAATGTATGGTAGTCAAAGTGCTTACAGTGAAATGCTTCTTCTCCTCATTAAAACATCCAGTAAATTAATTTTCTATCAACTACATCTAATGATGACATACATGCCCTGCAAGACGTAAGCAAGTAGAGAACACAGAGGCCAGCATCTTAGCTGCAGCGTGCGCCGTACGCTGAGATGTCACGCGCGCCGAGGCGCTGTCATATAGCGAGGTCAACGGCTGCTCTGGCGGCACGCGTAGCGATAGACTTCATCACCTACTCGCTCAACAAAATACTCTACAGTACTGCTTTCATTTCATTTACCACGATAAAGATTACCAGACGCGTGTAATATATGCCCAGACAACAACTCACTCATGACACAGTTCTGTTAATGTTTTCAGTTACCTCGCTAATGATTATTACCAGCCACGTACATTAATGCTTTAACATAACATCGCCTCCCGCATGATGAAGCGGTCACGTCGTACTCCTGGTCGAGAGGTAGCGATATCTGCATTATAAGGCAAGCCCTACAGCTATCTCATAAACTCTATTAAAGCTCAGAATTTTGGTGTTAACGATTTCAATACCAGATACGCCTAATTACTCATAGAGTATATAGATGTATGACAGGTAGAATTTTGTTTCTACGAAACGACGTAGATGCATAGTTTCAGATCCGAATACCTCGTTTGGAAGACAGCTAGTGCTCAGTATTTGCACTGACTTGTCTCCTGCGTTAACACGAATTACGCCCAAGACGTTAATAAATTATCAGAAGAAAAAATATTGATGCGTGTTTAATCGCACGAACGATGCTAGAGGCTTCCTCCAGCGGGGGCTACTTTTACTACTGACCCTCATCTCATGAGCAGCGATATTGGAAACTTGGCTTTCAAAACATTTCCAGACACATAGAGGTTAACGTTAGAGGTAACGCGTTCTACGTGATAAATATTAAATAATAATTCATCTTCACGATAAGCAAATAATCTGGAAAATAATGATAATTATACGATAAATTTCATTCTTCAATATGAGATTTATTATTGTGATAATAGCTTTACACTATTAAATAGGAATTACTTTAAGCTCGGATGGCCGAGTAGATAAGATCAATCAGATTGCAGCAGCGAGTTGGTGGTTCGAAAACCGATACTAATTGTGAACTTTCAGTTTAAATTCGGCAATGTGGCAGGACGGTCAAGAATCGGCAACAGGCCAACATAGCATAACGAGGCTGACACCAAGATATATATACTACATAGATATACCACATAGGTATATTACATATACGATGCCGCAAGTCTTGCCTGCTAGGAACTGGTATGGTCGCTCTTTATTTCTGCTCCGGTCACGGAGCAGAAACAAAACACTAACGCGCGATCGATCGAGTGCGACCACTGAAGTAAGGGAAAAAATCAAGAAGCAGCGAAAGGCAGTAAATATTCAAAATTAGTGTAGGCAGCGGAACTAAATCTATTAAATACGTACTTGAGTCCGTTGAAATTTATTCTTGAGCTATGGGTTTCGATACACACTTAGTGTCAGACGAGTCATTGCTAAAATCTATAAATAGACTGTATTTATATACCGACATTTCGCAGTACTAGCAAAAAACGTCCATTCGCAAAACACTTTCAAAGATAATCTCCAATTTGGACTGCAGTGTGACTGATCAATCTTCGATAAGCCTCATCGATACACTTGTACGTGTACCGAGGCGGTGGAGAATTTGAACAAAAGTTATTTCGAACAGGGCAACGCAAAAAGCCACACTAGCACCATAGCAAAAAATTATCTATGCTGTCAGGTCAAAATGGTATCATCGCTAATGCCGTAAACACGAAATGTACAGTCGCAGTAACATAGTAAGTCTGAGTAAACATGATAACAACAGTCGCAACAACATAGAGCACCAGAGTCAACATGCAGCCAACATGAAAACAACAGCCGCACCAACATAACATGAGGGTACCCATGCAGTCTCTGTAGCCTGACGAAGAACAAGGGAGAAGAAGAGGTAGGAAATGCACGCAGTTACGCAATCTGCCACCGCGTGCATGACGTTCGCGCTACGGTGCGATGAGCCTATGGAGAGCTTATGCAATGCGGGAACTCCAGTTTCCCGCATCTTACACCATGGAGCTCCAGCCTCCTCCACCTTGCACAACGAAGCTCCAGCCTCCTCAACCTTGCACCACGAAGCTCCAGCCTCCTCAACCTTGCACCACGAAGCTCCAGCCTCCTCAACCTTGCACCACGAAGCTCCAGCCTCCTCAACCTTGCACCACGAAGCTCCAGCCTTTTCAACCTCAGCCTCAGTTGCAAATTCCCTCATTGAAGCTTAGCCATTATCAGTCTATAGAACACAGCGACATGGTCGGTTTGAACTTCCTACACCAGCGAATATTGTCGTGCATAACGTGGATGCTAGAAGCAGAGATAACGATACACTGGACCATAAAAAACGCACACCTGCACATCACAGGTGCAGGTGTGCGGCGAACTGGCATTTACACTTCAAAGGCGCCACTAAAAAATGATAAAAAATAACTATGCCTATTGATGACCGCAACACCTGTGCGACACACCGAGCGACAAGTCCATGTCTTCATCTTCACAACTACGGTGTAACCGAGCAGATGAGAACCTTGTACTGATATGCATCCTTTACACAGGCGAGTCAAATCTAATGTACAAGAGTTCACATCTGCCCGTTTATTCTTATCGATCCACCGAAGAAGGCAATATATATATATATTTTTTAAGGTTTGTTAAGGGAAAATAGAGAAATTACGAATATAAACATAATATTAAAGTTTTTGGTACACGGAATTTGAGTAGGAAATAGTCATCAAATATTGTGAAATGCGCAGTCGATTAAAACCAATAGGCACCTGATTATTTTCAAATATACAATGAAATTAAGAATCTGAAGCCATACGATAAAAAATATCGTCAGTCAATCACTGGTGGCTTCTCAAGCTAATCACGTCTACGTAGGTCGCCCCGTGTACCTAGGTCGCCCAGTGTACCTACTACCTAGGTCGCCCCGTGTACCTAGGTCGCCCCGTGTACCTAGGCCGCCCCGTGTACCTAGGTCGCCCCGTGTACCTAGGCCGCCCCGTGTACCTAGGCTGCCCCGTGTACCTAGGCCGCCCCAGACCCCGTGTACCTAGGCCGCCCCATGTACCTAGGCCGCCTCGTGTACCTAGGGGACCCCGTGTACCGGGGACCTAAGCAATTCTGATAACGTGCCAAGAGATGCATCTCTGTTAGCTCACAGCCACAGCAGCAATGCATGAAGGCGCACGGATGCACCCAAAAGATAACCACGCAAATTATTTTACATCGTATGCGACGAAACTAACTCAAATAATGCAACTACACTTGACAGTGAGATGTTCCGCTAATATTACACACCTGGAAGTATTTGCCTAATCAACTAATTAAATAATAATAATTTGGAAATAGCATACACACTTCTGAACAGAAGTTAGATTTTGTGATTTTTCGATAAAATTTAGATACTGCCACAGAAACATTCATACAGATATATAAAATAAAGAAGTTTGCATCCATTTCCTGGGTTATTAACGAATAATAAAATACAAATTAAGGTGATAAGTTTATGTGTTGTTGTACTGCAATTAATTCATCACTTACAAGGGGTCTCTGGAGTCGGGCACGCTTCTGTTGTATGCGATTTTGTCACTGAGAATGCGGTTGAAGGCGTCCACTTTGACGCTTTCATCAGCAAGTATTCCTTCTTCTCCTTTCATGTGAACAGCTTTGCCTCGCTCGCCCAGACCAGGCACAATTTTTGCGTCATCAGCAGCGAACATCGCCAGAGCTCTTGCTCGCTGTTCAGCTTCTGCGTCGTCTCCTGGCACAACGCCCATACCAAGGGCAGCATCCGACTTGTGGAGTTTATCATCTCTGAAATCCAAATTATTGTCCGGTACTTTAAGCACAACCTCTTCAGGATTACCGAAGCCCTTATTGTTGACATTGTCGGGAACTAACCTAGCGGGACCGTCATTTGTGCCAGCTGGAACCGCACGGGCGGGAAGCAGAATTTTATCATCACTTTCATCAAGTTTTGTATCAGATCTCAACCAGAGGCACATGATGCCAACGACCATCAGAACGGCAAACACGCGCAGAAGAAACGCTCTACGGCGTCTGTGAAGAAAAACTATCACTCCCATCCTTGGACAACTTCACATCTATGATCTCTTTTATCAACAGTACATTAGGAAGATCTTAGGCAAATAACTACACATTAGGCTGCTTTCACTTCACTTTCATCTGAATTTAATGCAAAAATCTCTAATAATGGAAAAAATATCTGCGGGCAAATAATTTAAATATTTAATGTACTGAGATGTCATGATTAGATTAATTGAGGAAGTAAAGCCTCCACAACGATGACACAAATTGTGAGTTTACTATTTGCTTTGACATAGAACATGCAAATATTCAAATACTTACAGGGCTCTCTTCAAAAATTAAAGAAATCAACAAATTATAAGATAACTATTTGCATAATATTAACATGAAAGATATAAAAATACTATATATTGAGGTCTCTATCTTGAGGTCAAAAACTAGGTATATTAAATTTCTGGCAGTAAGGGAATTTGCGGATTGAACTCTGTGATACTTACTAATGCACCAGAAGTTGAAGATCTGTGAAGAATATTACATTAGAACTGACTAAGGAGAAAATTACATTAGAACTGACTAAGGAGAACATTACAGCAGAACTGACTAAGGAGAAAATTACATTAGAACTGACTAAGGAGAACATTACAGCAGAACTGACTAAAGAGAACATTACAGCAGAACTGACTAAGGAGAACATTACAGCAGAACTGACTAAGGAGAACATTACAGCAGAACTGACTAAGGAGAACATTACAGCAGAACTCACTTTAGAGAACATTTCAGCAGAACTGACTAAGGAGAACATTTCAGCAGAACTGACTAAGGACAACAGTACAGCAGAACTGACTAAGGAGAACATTATAGCATAAATCACTATGGAGAATATCAATTGTGCCCTAATGGCACCATTTTTCAGTCAAGTGCCTCAAGAAATGTTGAGGATTTAGTGTCCTCACCATATAAAACCATTCATCTTATCATTAAATATTTACTTTACTTCTTGATTAGCTAAAGTCAAAACATATCATAAATAAACTATTATAAAACAGAATTCAATATATTTACAGTTATAAAATCTCTTTGTTTCTTTGTGTGTGTCTTTTTTTATCAATGTGAGGGCTACCATTATATGATGTTATCAATGTGAGTGCTACTTGTTATGATGTTATCAATGTGAAGGCTACTTGTTATGATGTTATCAATGTGAAGGAGCATATGTTCAGTCTTAAAATGCCTAGCAAATTACGGACCAGGCAATAAGTCCAGCAGCTATCTCAATCAATCGTCAGCTATGGAAAGATCGGATTCCAAAGGCCGGATCCCTTGTGAATCAAGTCACGAAAAGTTCAAGAATCGGCAACAGGCCATGGGCCTATTTCTTCAGCGCCGACACTTCTATTCTAATGCAGGAACAGGCTAAAAAAACAGAGTTACCACGCAATAGTAGTCATAGTGTGATTAGTGACAGTAGACAGTAGTCATAGCAGAGACTATTTTACTGTCTCTTCCTCAAGTTCATTTTTTTCAAGTCCTATACTTATAATACTATAACTATAAGTAGAGCACTAAGAGCAGTAAAGTATAATAGATGCTAGGCTGCTAGCATTATCATACATAAGAAATTGGTTTAATCTTGAGTAGAAGAGGAAGATAAAAATGAACGGATTCTAAAAATTCTGTGGTTTGTCACTATGCGGGTGAGTGCCGGCATAGGAGCCAAATGACTCCAGCTACAACTACACACTTACAACGTGACACTTCATCGTTGACTGCATTGAATGTCGCTCTAGCCAGTGTTGCCAGGTTTTCTCTTGGCGAGAATACCAGATTGCCTAGCTCAAAATACCAGAAATATACCAGAAATTCTATCGTTCAAAAAAAGACTAATACCTCAAAATTTTATAAAACTATTCGTCAGAAACGTTGGTTAGAAAAAAATTACCTTATGTACTGTGCAGTTATCTGGCTTGACGATAATTAGCCAAATTGAACAAGCTATATTTTTTCCCCCTCTGTTTGGAACATTTTGACACTTTTCTTTTCCTGTGTTTGATTACATTGACACTTTTTCCTTTTTTATCAGTGTCATTGTGGCACTTTTTCTTCTTCGCTCAACATGAGCAAGCCACGGAAACAGGTCATCTTCATTTTGCTTATTTACGTACATGCTTGCATAATGCATTAATCTAACATTTCGGGTGTGATCACTTGTTGCGGTTGGGCAGATAGCTTTTGGTCCGAATAAGGGACTCCAGTACCGTAGTTGAAATTTTATTCCGTTGCTTGTTTTTCAAATAGGTGACTTGTAAAAACACTTGCACCACGAATGCTTTGGAGACAGGTCAAAGTAGACAAGTGATGCAGTAGGCAGCCAGTTCCTGAATGGATGATAATTGTCAAGATCAGTGAAATGTTGAATGGCACCCCAGAATTCAAGTGGCACTCCAATAAGTGGCACTCTAGAATTCAAAACCACCAAACAAAAATGGTGGAGCTTGCGTCGCAGAGATCGATTCGACATCCTCACTCGTCCTAGGCCATATCATCAGTTCATCATTGATCAGTAATCAATCGAAGATCATCACTCTCATGCTCATATTGCACTAAGCACTTCTGTTAAATGCTAACAATTAAATTGGGGTTATTTTATCAAGCGGTAAACTTGCGGTTCCAAAAATGGCGGGAAACCACTAGTCGCGCCACTCTGAAGGTAATCTATATAATTCACGCCTACGTTGGAGGAAATTCAAACTTTAGAGGGGAACTTAATGCAGTAAATTTGCAGTAAGTCGGAAAATACCAGAAAAATACCAGATTAGGGCAAATATACCAGATCTAAAATGTTCATACCAGACACCGTCTGAAAATACCAGATTTGTGAAATCTGGTATAGAAATATACCATCTGGCAACGCTGGCTCTAGCGAGTCAAAACCAACTGATTGACATAAATTACCCCAAGATTTTCGGAAGACAAGATGCACGTAGTCGATCCTTTTTTCCTTATAAACAAAATTTCATTTATCAATATCATTTATATTAGGAAAAAATTCTCAGTATAGCGAATCATATCCAGAGAAGCTGTCATGTATGATCTTATGCATAGAACACGATTGTCATATTGATGAAAATTTGAGAATGGAATCTGAGGATAGATCTCATATGATATCTAATTTAAGCATGAGATCTTCAAGCACCAAAAACATTATGAACTCGACTCCTAATTTCCCTAATAGCAATCCATTGATTAAATCAGGTTTATTTAGGGTAAAACTTTTGCAGGGAAATTGTAAACAACTGTTGGCACAACATTGAGACGTGCATTTAAATAGCGCGCTTTAAACGAGCAAGACCTTAAAGATGACCTCACAGGCTAGTCAACGAACTACCGACTATGGATGAACTGCAAATCGGTTTTTAATTACAGTGTTGTGAATATTTTAACCGTAGCAGGCAATGGCAAATCGTTGGTTGAGCCTTATCCTCTATATTATAATTCTTTTAACAATTTTGATTTAAATGGAAAGATCGGGTTCCAAAGGGCAAAGGTCGGATCCCTTGTCCTTGTGAATGTGAATCAAGTCACGAAAAATTCAAGAATCGGCAACGTTCCATGGGCCTATTTCTTCAGTGCCGACACTTCTATTCTACCTAAATGTTTTTCTTTCAATATTGCGAATCTGCCATACTGGCCTGCCTGTTATGTTTAAGTTTTCAACTAAATAGTAAATGACTAAATGGAAGTCAGAAGTGAGTAGTGACCATAGTGATGATAGTGCAAAGTGCAAACTACAAAGCAGAGAGTTTTTTAGACTCGTCTTCAAGTTTATTTTTGAGTCCTTTAATTTTGAAGGCTTTGACTACGGTAGTATGAGTAGATCAGCAAAGCATCACCATCATGGTTATCACTTAGCCTATTCACTTATCAGAGTACAGAAGATTTTTGGTGACACATCAACAGCAAAATTAATGCCTTCAGAAGTCAGGACTGGAGATCTTGCCATTGCCAACACATATGATATAGTTATTGAGATTGAAATAATTGCATTTTAGATATTTGAAAATCTTTGGTAATTTGAAATATTAAAACAGGAGGTACACCAGTGCCATACTCAGGATGGTGCCGTTTTCCATGGATTAATCCGGCGTAAACAAGGCTCCAAGCCCTTTTACTGGCATACAACGTGGCGTACTAAGAGCTAAAATAACGTTATTGGCGCACACGCCTGGCGTATGTCCGCATCTGGCTTGTCTCAATGTACGTCTGCATCTGGGTGATCTGGCTAGCATCCGCATACGATCCGCATCTGGCTTGTCTTGGCGTACGTCCGCATCTGGGTGATCTGGCTTGTCCCGACTCCCGACGTACGCCCTCGTCTGGTTTTGAGCATTTTGGTGCATACTAATGCGTTTTAAGGCAATTTAGGGCCTTCTTATGTGATCTAGTGCAATCTATTACAATCTAGTGCATTCTATTATGATTTAGTGCCTTCTAATGCGATCTAGTGCGTTCTATTACGATCTAGTGCATTCTATTATGATCTAGTGCCTTCTAATGCGATCTAGTGCGTTCTATTACGATCTAGTGCATTCTATTATGATCTAGTGCCTTCTAATGCGATCTAGTGCGTTGTATTACGATCTAGTGCGTTCTATTATGATCTAGTGCGTTCTATTATGATCTAGTGCCTTCTAATGCGATCTAGTGCCTTCTAATGCAATCAAGTGCGTTCTATTACGATCATGTGCCTTCTAATGCAATCTAGTGCCTTCTAAAGCGATCTAGTGCCTCCTAATGCGAACTAGTGCCTTCTAATGCAATCTAGTGCCTTCTAATGCAATCTAGTGCCTTCTAATGCAATCTAGTGCCTTCTAATGCAATCTAGTGCCTTCTAATGCAATCTAGTGCCTTCTAATGCAATCTAGTGCCTTCTAATGCGATCTAGTGCCTTCTAATGCGATCTAGTGCCTTCTATTGCAATCTAGTGCCTTCTAATGCGATCTAGTGCCTTCTAATGCTATCTAATGCCTTCTAAAGCGATCTAGTGCGTTATAATGTGTTATAATGCATTCTAATAGTTTTTATTGTGTCCTAATGCATTCTCATGGTTTCTGTTGCGTTATACGTAATGCACTGTAGTGTGTTTTAACATGCTCTAATGTGTTCTAATGCATCCTAGTGTGTTTTAATGAGTTCAAATCTGTTCAAAATCATTCAAATGCATTTTAATGAATTATTATGTATTTTGTTGCATCATAATGTTGAGTTTATTGTGTAAGGTCTGGTTGTTATGTTGTATTACAATGTGTAATGTTATGTTTTACATTATAGAACACATTATAACACAAATAACAGAACAAAATATTGCATGACAATATAGTAGGTAGATCATAGCACAACACATTGTAGCCCATTATAACACCATATATGATAATATTACACAACACATAATAACATAAAATAACACAGCACATTGTAACACAATATAACAAAACCCAATACATCATCAGACTACATAACACAACAGAAAAATTATGGCAGCATAACATAGCACAACACATTCTAACACATCATAGCATACCATAAGACATAAAACATAATACAACATGTCACAACACGAAGCAATACAACACACATAACAAAAATTATAATGAATCATAACATAGCACAGTATAACAAAATGAAATAACACATCATAAGATGACACAGTCTAACAGCATAACACATACCTATAACATAGCAAAGTATATCAACATAACATAATACATCATAAGATAGCACAGTATAGCAAAATAATATAACACATAACATAGCACAGTATAACAACATAACATACCACATTATAACATAGCACTGTATAACAACATACCACATTATAACATTGCATAGTGTAACAACATACACATCATAACATAGCACAGTATAACAACATAGCACATTATAACATACCACATTATGACATTGCACAGTATAACAACATAACACATTATAACATTGCACAGTATAACAACGATCGTAAATTGCATGCGCTTGTGTCGATCATTAGGCATCGGCCACTTTGATCGCAAAGAGCGCGCATCAGTGTTGATCATTGGGCATCGGCTATATAGATCGTAAAGCACGTGTGTTTGTGACGATCGCCAGGCATCAATCGTAAAGTACGTGTGTCTGTGTCAATCATGCAGCATTGGCTAGGGTTACACTTCCGTTTTTAGCAAGCATATTGGCAACTTTCTTCCCTGGCGTACTGGCATATATCCCAAAACAAACCTCCAACATACACGCTGCACCTTCCTGACCATGGCACCAGTGGCTGCAATGTTCTTAAAATTTTCAGTTTCCAATTAGACAGATGAGGCTGCAAAGCACAATCCGCAATTAAGTAATTTTGGTTGGAATACAATTGTCTATTGCAATACCTAGTGCAGTGGTTCCCAAACTTTTTCAGGACTTCTAGCGCCCCACCAAAAGTCCAACACATATAAAAACAAGCCTCTTTTTTTCAAATTTAGTATGCTGCATTTTAAAATATAAAGGTTAAACACAAATGTGTATTTCACAAATAGAACCCCATTTAGTGAACCAATGTTTTTAAGCTGTTTTAACTGTTCCAGCACTAGAAACTTAGGAGGTCTTGCCGGTCTCGGGCAAATTTCTGGCCAGACTCGTGGCCGGTCGGACGACCAATCTCCAAATTCAATTATCAAGTTATATCTCCCAAACTAATAAATGAAGCTCTATGAAACTTGCAACATGTATTCATCAGAACCTAACGGTGATTTTTAGCTTGTAAAAAAATTTAAATTTCACCTTCATTCGTTAGTTATATAGCAATAAAGGCCAAAATTTGCAGTAATCAAAGAATTTCTTCCAAACTGCTGAACAGATTTGAACAAGATTTGGAATATACATTCCTAACTACCTAACAGTGATTATTTAGCTTCTAAAAAATTTTTTTGATTTTACCTTCGTTTGCAAGTTTTTTTATTTTCATTTCATTGTCATTCTTGATTCCACACTTCCTTATATTTGGCCCGTATTGCCATATAATTTGTTGCTTAAATTTGCGGCGATCAACAAATTTCTTCTAAACTACTGAACAGATTCAACAAAACTTTGTACCTACATAAATACCTAACCTCCCTACGGTGATGTTTAGCTTGTGACAATTTTTCTATTTGCTTTCGTTCGCGAGTTTTACAGATATAGGAGGAACAACCGGCTTTTCTACCAACCAGTTTAACAAAGAGCTGTTTACGTATAGCTGTATAACTTGCAAATGAAGGCAAAACGAAAAAATTGTAGTGAGCTAATTATCACCATTGCTGAGGTTACTGTAGGTATTTAAATACTAAATTTCATTCAAATCAATTCAGTAGTTTTGGAAGAAATTTCTTGATTACCGGTACTGCGAATTTGATCACCTATTGCTGTTTAAATCACAAATGAAGGTGGTATGAAAAAAAACTCACAAATAAAGGCACAATCAAATAAAATATAAATTTTTACAAGCTAAACATTACCATTTGGTAGTTAGGTCTGTAAATTCAAAATTTTGTTTGAATCTGTTCAATAGCTTGGAAGAAATTCCTTGATCACTGTGAATTTAGGCCCATATTGCCATATAACTATGGCAAAAACAAAAGAAGGCAAAATTAAAAAAAATTTCACAAGCTAAACATTACTGTTAGGTCCTAATGAATATGTGTACCAAGTTTCATCAAGTTAAGTTCATTAGTTTGAGAGATATTCCTTGATCTTTGAATTTGGAAATTGGCCTTGAGACCGGCCGCGAGTCAGGCCATTAATTTGTCTGGCCTAAAAAACCATTGCTGGGAGTCATGAGGTGCTGCACGTGTTGTGTACAAATCGTCAAACAAACGTTGGAACTTCTGACTTTGACTTCGGACTGCTGCCCCCCCCCCTACCGCCCCCCAAATGCCTTCTTCCTTACCGCCCCCAAAATCTTTCTTTTCCTTGGGGGGGGAAATATTGCCCACTTTGGGAACCACTGACCTAGCGGCTAGCGCTAGCTTCCTAGGGTGTTAAAGATAAACTTGTCAAAATTAGTTTTGTAAGAATTTAGCTAAAAACAATATTTGCAATCATGCTGGAATTCTAGGATATGGTTGGTCAGTTAAATCCACCAGGACGGCGGCAGGCATGGAATATATCTACTTGGCAATCCGTGACAGGATTTTTCAAGCTGTGGTTTCATTGGTTTGCCAGCTGTGAATTCCATATTTTGGCCTTGAAAAGCCATTTACAAGCCGCAAACTTATTTTCAAAGTCCCGTGCATGTGTTACCTGAAATCTCTAATTTTATCCTGAAAACAGTTATCGAACAGCAACTCTAACATTTGTCTTCACTTGAGTGGCAACTGAACACATGATACCTATTGCAATCTGATAGGAAACAATTTGGATGTTGAAACAACATGGTTGCAATGTGCAAACAATGATTTTTTCAATCAATCAAAAATACATGACTTTATAGCTGCAAGATATCGTACCTACGTAGGTACTGAAGTTATATGATATTAGAGCCGTAATATTTCAGAAAAAATAGGACTTTTCAAGCCTTGGACTGTGGGAGTGCTCCAATGCTACTCACTTTAGGAGGGGGAGGGGTGCAATTTGAAATCCCTCCAAGAGTGCTATAAGCTATTTGTTGAAGATGGGACACGTATTTCTTGCTGAAAAGGCAGTTATTTGGGTGCTGGAGTGCAGTAATGCACTCGTCCAGGCCATTCTGCTCCCAGAAACCCACCAGCAATGTCATCATGCAGAGGTGCTAGATGCACAACATTAACTGACCAACAATTTCTTAAAATCAATGTTGATACATTCAAAATGTTAATATTATTTTTACTTACTAAACCATCCTTTTGATCTACCAACATCATCTAAAGGATCATTAAAACCCTTGAAAATTTTATTGCATTCTCTGGACATAAATTATATGTGCACAAACAAGTTATGTGGGTATACTTGCATCAGTTTCAACTTTCATGTTGACCCTACTGATGGCTTGTTGTAATACACTTAGACTACTGAGCCATTGTATATTGTGCCAATAATTTTGGCAATAACTAACTTGATAGGAACTGTTCTGAAATGAAAACATTCTGAAAAACTATCTATAATATGAACCTTCAGACTAAGGCAGCCTAAATTTGAGATATTGCACTATGAGCAGAAAACTTGAGTATTTACAAACAAAATAATACCTTGTTCACAAATTAATTCTTATCTGTTGCTGTAAACAAACTATTGAAGTGAAGTGTCTCTGACATCAAACTTGTGTTTCAACTTTTTGTCTTCATTTTATACAAATATGACCTGTATCATGTATGAACATTGTTCCTGTATGGTAGCTATTGCTATTTGACATATCTGGCATTTAGCTGATGCAACTTCCTTGCTTTGAACTTCATATGGTTTTCATTTCCGGGATTGTGCTGTAAAGTTCAGTTTTAACTCATCTGTTATTTTGCGCATCAAGTAAATTTAGTGGCAATTTATTTTGCAGCCTAATGCACCTGCAGAGTTCAATAACAGGCATACAAATCCATCCAATATCACATTTTTCCCCCTTAGGCGCACTGACCAGAAAATTTTGCCCTTTCCAAACTTCCAATGCAAGATTGGAAAATTTTTAGTTATTGCAAAAATCTTCTGGCTCCCAAGTGATGGATTTTAGAAAAACTGGAAATCTCATGGTGGCTTAAATTTGTGAAAAATTAGATAAGATTCATCAAGCGGCAATCTCATGGGTGTGAAAATCTTTGAAAAGATTTTACTGTTATATATCTGTTGGGAGCAGAGATGGGTGATGGCTCCCTAGGTCATACCACAGGTAGGTATCACGAGGCTTTTATCTTATCTCACCAAGAGTTGGTATTAACTTGTTGTAATGGGCTAAGCAAGATGTCCTCTATGAATGCATAAGCTTTAAAATACCTAGTACATGAATACAACTATAAAAATGCCTAAAATGACTACCATGTGGAGTTGTATTGGGAAAAGCAGACAAAGCTAAGCAAAAAAGGAAATCTAATGTGTCTAATTCAGGGTTGAATTCTCAAATAGAGGTCCACCCATTATCAATTTATTCAATATTCTTACCCTGAGCACTTTACTTCCATTCTTTATAAATTATGACTTGAAATAAGCTCTGTCTATTTCTTGAAAGTCATGAATTTTTTGTAAATAAAATTTGAGTCTTACATGGAATTTACTTTTCAATGCTTATCTTAATGTGTTTCAATTTTTATTAATTACAGGAAGTGGTTGTTTTAAAAAAAGTCTTGTTGCTTATCTAAGAGCAATCTAAATATCAAGCTAGTTTTACTTGCTACAAATAAAAGATATGCTCTGCAGCCTGTTGTCTTCTTGAACAGTAAAGAATGCCAGGCACTGCACCTGTGTCAAGTGTCCAAATGGATAACACAGAAACCCAAGGTCTTGCTGCTGATGATGGAGATGGAGAGGCCAACATGAGCATTGCTTCCCATATCTTTGGGACAGTGGGTGGGGTGTCTGGCTTTGGTGATTTTGACAGCCCTGCTACTGTCCCTTCTGATGGCCTGCTTGCTGACATTGAAGGCATGCGGTCTCATTCTAGGCTCTCACGGCAAGAAATAAGTGAGGTGAGGTATTTACTAAATGATCAAATTATGTCTTTACTATATAGTAATTAATTCAGTTGTAATTTATTAATTAGTTATTTAAATGTATGTTGTCATCTTATTGATTTTGCATTACGATCATAGGAGATTATTTTTGAAAATTTCAGAAAAAAATTATACAAATTTCTTTGGTTGTAACCACATTTTTATAAACTGATATGGTTCTCTATACTTTGCATCTGGAGAACATCAATGCATTTTGTATACTTTCATCCCTGTATCATTGAGAAAACTCAATTGTTGAGGGACATAGTTGATTTTCTAAAAATTGTTTTCACTATATATGAAATGTTTCAAGGGTAAGATTGAATTAATATTTTTTAGAGGAAAAGTTTTGAAAAGAGTAGATGCAAGTATGTGTAGTAGATACAAGCATTGAATTTCTATTCAAATAACTAATGCTAGTATCTATATCTGTCTTGCATGCTTCACTAGTGGTTACAAAGAATTGTACTTTACAGCTCCGTCATAGACTGTTGAGCAATGCAGTTCCCAGCCCATCCAACCTTCCATTAGACTTCAGTCAGCTCAACATGAACGACTTGCATGGAGGCAATGAGAAGAGGGAGCAGAGTGAGCAGCGGCGTGATAGTCTGGAGCTGCCGGGACCAGCAATCCCTCACTGGATGCACAACCGGCCCTATGGCTCACTTGACTTCATTGCATCCGACAGGAACCCTGAAGATGTTGGACCTCTAGGTGCATTTTCCGAGGGGAAAACTTTGCCGTTGAAATTTACAATTAAGGCAATGAATTTTATCTTGTGTGAATTGTCATTTTAGCTTGATTTTGAAATTTTGTTGCATCTATCCTTCACTTCAACAAAATAAAAGTCAATATTCATATATGTTTGTATTTGATGGTATAAGCCAAAGTTAAGCTTGCAGTGTTGGAAGATATTTCATTCTGCTTTCTTCATGTAATTTTGAATGAAATACTATCTCCATTAGTTAGGCAGCATATATTTGATCCCACCAATTCATGATTATATAATGGTCATATTGCAGTTTGTGTGATCAAAGTCAGCATCAACTTCAGTGAAGTCCAGGGTATTGAGTCTCACTTATTTACATTTTTCAGAGCAATCCATGGTAATAAAGTTCATGGAACCAAATTCAAGATCACGCATTCAATTGTTATCTGAATTTGGAATTACCTACT
Organism: Hyalella azteca; assembly: GCF_000764305.2. Lineage (NCBI taxonomy): Eukaryota > Metazoa > Arthropoda > Malacostraca > Amphipoda > Hyalellidae > Hyalella > Hyalella azteca. The sequence goes on from NW_025947462.1 coordinate 237,171, forward strand.
ATCTCATGATCAAATGCAATATATTTCAAAAAGATGTCCCCTTCTCTGAGGTTACCGGTACTCAAAATGTTCCAGCATTGCAAAGCCTTGCCAGATGCACCTGAATAAAACAATTCCAAATTGATGCATTTGTTTTAGAAATTTTACCTTACTCTGCTTATAAGACTATTTATTATAAACAATTTCCGAACAAGCTACTACAAGAAACTTTTCTGCATTCTCTCATTTAATAGTGATATTGGGCTCATCTCTTTACAGTGTTCTCTGCGTGTGACTTATGAACGTTTTTGTTACACATGTCATTTGCCTTTTGTGTTCTACTAACATTGCTTTTTCATGAGCATTAATTTCTGATCAGAGTTCTGAAATTTTAATACCAAATGCATCAGAAGTAGGTAATTAACATGTTGCAGCATAAATTTAAGTAGTTATTTTTGAGATTCATTCCTCTAAATTTTTGACCAGTTCTCAAGTTAATGAAACATCCTCTAATAATAATTTAATGTTACAGGAGATGTGGCTGTTAGTAGTCAGGAGCAGCAGCTGCTGGAGGACGTGCTCAGTGTGATGACCGGCATTGAAGGCACCTACATCACCCTCAGCAAGCAACCTCCTAACCCTGACCTTGGCCTTTATCGTACCTTTGTCGTAGACTCTAGTGTTGGTGAGTCCAGCTGAAATAAATTTGGAAATCGTGAACAAATTACTGTTCATTACAAGTTTTATTGGGTGTTATTTGTGGACTTGATAAATAGAAATGAAATTGCTTTCATAGCTTTACCGATATGAACCATACCTTTTTTCTAAACTTTTACTGAGCATTTGCCTGAAATTTTGAGCTTTATTTTTTTGAAGAAGTTTAGCAGTTAACCTGCTTCTTTAATTTTTTATTTATTCTACATTTTATTTAGCATTTAATAATTCTATAGTATCCATCACTGCCCCTCTGAATCATTGCCTGTAACATTTAAGCCCATGTAATTAACAGCTGTCAATTTACTGCCAGCAAGTGGTCATTATCTGAAACAGGAAATTTCCCAGCTGTAAAAACAACCACGCGAGTTTTACTCTTCATGTTCCAATTATTTGTGTACGCAATTATAGATTTCACATACCATTTTTAGTTAGGCAATCTTTTATTGTCTTCTGTGTATATGGACAACCATGTGAGTAATGGAGGTCCATTATTTACCACACATTTTCAAATGAATTACGTATTTAAAATATTTGTAATGCAATGTGTCCATTTCAGAGAAATCAGTGCAGGCGTTGGTGCAGAAAGTATTACCGGTGTGCTCTCAGTACGCTCAGCTTGTGCGCTTCATAGAGGACCATTCGGAGCACCACAAAGGGCTGGTGAACCACGCACTTGCTGCCGCCCTCACCACGCTGCTCAAGGACTATCTTGTGAGCGCTCAACTATTGCTCTGCTCTGCCTAGTCATTCACTAAAAAATTGATGTGGCATTGTGTCCATATGGTGACACAATCGTTTGTGAGCGCTCAACTATTGCTCTGTTCTGCCGAGTCATTTACTCAGGAAATGAATGTGTCATGGTCTCCAAATAGTGACACACTTTTGTGAGCGCTCAAATATTGCTCTGCTCTGCCTAGTCATTTACTCAAGAAATGAATGTGTCATGGTCTGAAAATAGTGACACACTTTCTTAACCAAAGCACGAGCAGAGAGCTGACGTAGCACTGTTTCGCCCTTTTGTCAAACTGGGTCATGATGTCCCACACACGTGCAATAAGTGCATTGCTAATGGGACAGAGTCACGCTCATCTCTCTGAGTATATATGCAGGTTCCTTCACACTGGCTTCTCAGTATTATTATCACCACATTCTACACAAAAGTATATAATGTGATGGTATTAAATTATATACCAAAGCCACGTATCTCTCAATATAATTGTGATGCCATTCTCTTTAGAGTAAGTTTATTTATTTTGCTCAACGGTTTCATTCATACTAGTAGATGAGATTGTTATTTTCCCACTTATTATTCGTATTTGATCTTTATAAATGTTTGAAACTTTTACCCAACAAAAATCATTAATTTCAAGCTAATAACAATATTCATAACCCTATCGCTCAGAAATAGGTCAACAAAAATTCATAGTTGGAACAAATTTGATCACTGGAACTTTGGTGTCCCCATATTTTCAGTTATTTTCTATAAAAGAATTTTCATTAACTTACATGGCTGGACAACCATGTCACCAGTTGAGTTTGCTGACGGCTGATTTCTTCTCAAGATTGAAATTACTCCCCATGAGAGGAATCATAAAATCTCCTAAAATGGTTTTTGCTTTTATGTACGTAACGTCTCACTTGAACTGCTAGTAAATAAGCATTATTGTGAAAAAACTTGCAGTACAGAATCCAAACGTTTTTTCTGTTGCTTTGTTGAATGAAAAGTTGAAATTTCGTCATTGGGAGGTGTCTGAGAGCGTGTTTTAGTTTTTTGTTTTCTATCATATCATGAAATTGTTCTTATCATTTCATGCTACGACAGTTGCTGGTGCTGCAGCTGGAGTCGCAGCTGCGCAGCGGGGTGCTCACCCTGCACAGGTTGTGGTTCTATGTCGAGAAGACGGCGCCTGTCATGGATTTACTTGCGTCTATCACAGCCGAAATCACCAAGGTGCAGCTTTTGAATATGTCTGTTAAATTACCTGCTCATTTGTGTGGAACAAGGTGGAATAATATGCTATACAGGCGGGAATAAATCTCTTTTTTAATTGAAAAAGAAAATATTGTGTGTCAATTTTTCATGAGTAACATCAGTAGACCTGGCATGTAGTGAAAAAAAACGAAATGTAGCTGACCATACTTAGGAAATCTGACCATAATCTTCATTTTAATATGCCACTTTTTACAATAATCTTTATTTTAACAAGCCGCATTACATACTAATAAGAATTCAGGATCAATATCAACATTCCTTGCAGAATGGAAAACTAAATGGGTGATAAAATTTAGTGTTCGCTAGTATCCTTAAATTATCCATAGTCCACGCTACTTTTTCATCATCCAACTAAGCTTGTCTATCTCAATGATTTTGTAATGGTCGACAACTTTTCCTGTTAATATTTCACAAGCATTGCCGACAATTTTAATCATTAATTAAGTTTATACCAATCTGGGTTTTGCACTAACATTATCAATTTTTTATAAATTTTTTCATCGGATTTTATAGACAGGAGCGCGCGGCGGAGCGGTTCTGTCGCTGCTGCAGGCTCGCGTGGAGAGCCTGACGGGGTGTGGTAAACTGCAGGAGTTGGCCGTGTACCTCGCAACCGCTGCAGCACAGCCTTACCTGGACTGCCTTGCTGCATGGATATCACGAGGACACATTAAAGATCCTTATGCCGAAGTGCGTGGTTAGGTCCTAATTTATTGGTAATGTAAGTCGCAGTGGTTAGGCTCTGATTAGGAACATCAGCTATTCTCTGACCATTGACACATAAGATACGTACTCATGCAGAAGTGCGTTGTTTGGTTATTTTACAGTTATAGGGACAAAGTTTACAGTTAACAGACAAAATCTTATGAAGAAGTCATTAGGAGGTCATTGTGCAGTTAAATATTTGGAACATGAGCAATTTTTATTCTCGTGGCCAATATAAGCTGTTCACTCTGTTACTGAGGAGATACTCCACTTCGTTGTGTCCAATAGAATCTCTAAACGCACCGTCAATAATAAAAGTAAAATTTTGTCAGTTTTTTTACATCTAATACCTGCATAATCCACCTAAAAACATTCAACAAACTCATGTCCAAATATTAATTTGTCGTTTTGACGTCCAAATGTCCTTAATAATCTAATATTTAATTTTAAGGCAGTATGCATTCGCGAAAAAAAGTGTATGTGCTATTTTTTCGTTTAAATTCCATCTGCTCATGACTAGATTCATTTGCTCATGCTCAGTGAAAATCGTAACATTTTGGGATGGAGCTCATGTGTGAAGAATTTATTATCTATTACAAGGGTTAAAGTTATAACAGATTGTGTTCTCTTTACTGCTTTTGTTTCTGTATTTAAGTAATGAAAAATATTGTTTCTAAAAAGTGGCTTATTAGTATTATTAAAATTGATTGGTCTTCCCTTGAGTTTTATGTTGCGTTATAGCTTTTTCAAATCAAACTTATGCTGTATGGGCTGCATTGCTTGAATTTGGAATCTTCGGCCAAAGAATTTTCTTTCTGACTCCACGCTCCTCTGTATCAAATCAACTCATATCCTCTATTGCGTCCTATCCACGTAATTTCTCAATGTATCCTGCAATCACAATGTTTCCAACAAGTGTTCTATAGGGTTTTTTACCTGATGATCCATAACCTAAGTCACGTGGATTTGAGCCTCATGTAACAACTAAACATATTTTCATGGGTAATATTCTTTCAGTTCATGGTACAAAGCAACGAGCAGTGCACTGACAATGAAGATAACGTTGATGAGGCTGCAGATCAAGATGACAGCGACGACAACAAAGGTTTGTCTTCTGTTCTACCGATTTTTCTCTTAAACTTGATGTGCAATCAATTTAGGAGCAGGAGGATGCAAAGGATAAAAAAAGTAGAAAAAATATATTCTTAATTGTGTTTTGGGAAATTCTTTTGTTCAAAAAATATTCAATATTCAAAATATTGCATTCTCCTCGAGAGGTGTTCTTCCTTAGCAGCATCAATAGAGCTGTAATTTTGATGCCGCTTTGGTAATGCTGCACATGAAATATCATCAAAATTTAAAATAAAATATCCTCTAAGTCTCAACTGCAAGTTTTTAAGTTGATGTTGAAACTCTAATCAACAAATGATAAATTTGATAAATTAATCTTACCTTACAGAGGGCAATGTAGACACGTACTGGCAGTGGAGGTACACACTGGAGCCCAGCAACACCCCCAGCTTCCTAACCTCTTACGCCGACCTCATCCTGCGCACCGGCAAATATCTCAACGTCATCAAACAGTCTGGTGAGACGCATGCCTAATCAACTTTCCTCTCGATCTCGTTAGATCAAATGCACATTTTTCTTTCAATGTTCTATTTTCAATGTTTCTTGAGCACCCGTCATGCTCTAAAACACGAGTGAGCTTGGTAAAAATATTATAAATCTTACCTAAGAAATCAAATAGATTCCATTCATATTGAATCTTTACTGTTCTATACCTACACTCAATGAAACTGATGGGTCATATTGTCCAAATAGTGAAGTACTTGCTGCATTTAGCACTGATGCGTCTTTTTTTCCGCGCCAAACTTGGAGAAGATGATCCATACCAGGCTAAAAAATGTACATTGTTATTTGGACAAAAAGTTTTTTATTTTTCTGAGTGTACTCTCGACGCTGATGCTGTGTTTGTTTACAGCGTCTGGTGGCCGTGCAGGGGCAAGCAGCGCGCCCCTACAGCTGCGTTACAGCCCCGACCCTGAGCACTACAGCGCCAGCATCGAGACAGCCTACGCTGCTGCCTCCAAGACCCTCCTGCATCACCTCATTGACGACCAGCATCTTCTCAGCCGCATCAGGTCACTGCCTATCTCATATATACTGCCTTTATTTAATAATATTCAATGCACCAAGAAATATCTGTTCACCAATGAAAAGATTACGCGCTTATGATTAATGAGCGTCCTTTGGAATAATGTCTGCACTTTTCTAAGTATTAGGTGCTCCTAAGATCTTAGGACTTTTCTATCTCAGTCTTTGTTTAGATCGCTTGGAAACTTTTTAATTAATTTATATGTCATGAATCCCTTTTCTGTTTCCTTGTTCATTACTTGGTTTTTCTTCTTCTCATGAAACGATAGTTATTCATTTAATATTGATGTAGCATTTGATTGAAAAGATTAATTTCTACTATTCTATGTTTAGAAGGCACTGGCTGTATTGCCCAGAAAATATTATGCTATTGAATGTCACTCGGACACCAAACTTTTTTAAAGTGCAAACTTGCGTAAAAAGGTACCTAGCTCAAGTTGAGTTGGATTGTCTCTTAGCTCCAAGCCTGCCTCTAAACCTGAAACTGACGCATGATTTGGTGTGATGATTCGAGACTCTCTTTTCAGTTGCACCTGCAACCTTCTTTGCTCATTTTTGTGCTCAATTATTACGTTGCTCTTGTTAGACTACTGCTCTTGCTTGGAATATTGGAATAATTTACTTGACGGGGAAATTTACGAAGCTGCCAATATCCTTGGAGTTACTTGAAACTTGAGCTTATTGTTTAAAAGACAATTCATGTTTACAAATGCTAAATTTGTTGTTTTTTAGAGTTTCCAATGTTTCTCAAGGGGGCTATGACTTTATGCTATTCAAACCGAGTCTTCTAATAACCATGTATAAATTGTTTATACCATCTTGAATTGGTCGAGAATATCCTGCTATACCGAACCCAATAGACTAATGAATGTTATTTATTAATCCTAAAAATATTCCTAACTGATTCACAGGTCTCTGAAGCAATACTTCTTGCTGGCACAAGGCGACTTCATCTCTCAGCTGCTGAGCATGTGTGAGTCGGAGCTGAGCAAGCCTTTGGACGACGTGCTGCCTCACAGGCTTGAATTCCTGCTCGAGCTCGCGCTGCGCACCAGCAACGGCGCTGGCTACCAGGACTCCATCCACACCGTCCTCTTGCCATACACATTACTTGACCAGATGATGCGTATACTAAGGTTTGTACATGAATTTTGCTATCCTTTGCTTGTGAAATCAGTGTTAGAATTTTAATCTTAGTTTTATTTATTTGCTTACGCATCAAACACTGAGTTTTCAAATCCAATTGTATATATTTCATGCTGATCTAGTTTGTGTGTCTAGTCTTTTTATCGCATTTTCTCATTTATGGCAAAAATACATGACGAGCGCTATTGTGCTCGTCATGTCCGTCTGTCTGTCTGTCCGTCCGTGACTTCACATTTTTGTCGACGAGAAAATGCGCTCTCTGTCACTCACTGCAGTGAGTACTGAGTTATATTTTTTCCAAGTATAGTTTGACTTTTCATCATCGAAGAATATATTCAATAAATCCTGCTTATGAGCTTCCTTATTACTTCTCGAGTTTGATTCTGTATTTTGTGTGTGAAGCATAGAGACGACAGAGGAGCAGGAGCATCGGCAGGCGCTGAGTCGACTTGACTTGACTGGCATCGAAGGCTTCAGTTTGTCATGCAGTGTGCCGTGGCCGGCCTCCCTGGTGCTCGATACACGCACGCTCTTCTGCTATAGGATGCTCTTCAGGCATCTCTTCTACTGTAAACATGTCGAGAGACAGCTCTGCAAGTGCGTTAAGTTATGGGGGCAAATATATTTGCTGTGGTGAGACAGCTGTGCAAGTGTGTCATGTTGCGTTAAGTTGTGGGGGGGCAAGTATATTTACCGATGTGAGACAGCTGTACAAATGCGTCTGGAAATTGTGTCCTATATTTTCAGTTTTTTGTGCGTTTTTTTTTTTTTTTGCAAGAACGGCAGCTTTTGCAGGCAGCCTGACGCATGGGCTTCATGCTATGTGTCACATTACAAGAACAAATCAGTCATCATAGAGGCTGTAACTTGAAAAAATGTAACATAACGAATGAAAATTCATTTAATAAATCCTAGTATGTTTTTTGTTTCAGGGTGTGGCTGAGCAATCAGGCGTGTAAAGGCCTGCCAATGAGCACCCGTCGTAGCTACACAGCAGCGTTCTTGCTGCGCCATCGCATGCTGGCGTTCATGCAGAACATCGAATACTACATGATGTTTGAGGTCATCGAGCGACACTGGCATCAGTTCCTGGCGGACATGAACAAGGTTTCTTTCTTATCTATCTTCATTGTGATAACTTGTTGTCGATACTATCATTACTGGCGCGCCATTGATACTACTATCATTACTGGTGCACCACTGATACTACTATCATTACTGGTGCACCACTGATACTACTATCATTACTGGTAAAACATTCATACTACTATCATTACTGGCGCACCACTGATACTACTATCATTACTGGTGCACCACTGATACTACTATCATTACTGGTGCACCACTGATACTACTATCATCACTGGTAAGACATTCATGCCACTATCATTACTGGTGCACCACTGATACTACTATCATTACTTGTGCACCATTGATACTACTATCATTACTGGTGCAGCATTGATGCTACTATCATTACTGGTGCACCATTGATGCTACCATCATTGCTGTTGTTATCATGGCGTCTCGTGCCCGCAGGTTGAGAGCGTGGACGAGCTGCTGCAGCATCAGTCCCACTTCCTGGACAAGTGCATGAAGGATGGACTGCTGACCACCCCTGACCTCCTCAGGACCCTCACTAAGATCATCGGCATCTGTGCTTCCTTTGCCAGCTTCATCCTTGTGAGTCACACCTCATATCCTTGTGAGATACATATCATATCCTAGTTACATGTCATCCTTGTGAGTTACACCTCATATCCTAGTTACATATCGTCATTGTGAGTTACANCCTTGTGAGTTACATATCATCCTTGTGAGTTACACCTCATATCAACATTGTTAGTTACACCTCAGGAAAATCAGTGTGACGCTCACATATTGCGCCTCAGCGCAAGAATTGGGCTACAGTTTTAGTCCGCATTATGAACTCTTCAAGCCTAACTGTTTTCACCCCAGTGGGATATTCTGTTTAATGATAATCTCAATGATTTTCCTGTTAAATTTGCGTTCATCCATCCACATTTATATTTCGCGACCATCGCGACGGAAAACTGGGGCTTAGAGCAAAGGCACAACAGTGACTAAAATTTTATTGAAAAACTTTAAACTCCGCTCCGATTATATCTTGATATCATTGCAAGCAATTTTTGGGTACGAGGCTTTCAAGGTTCCTGAATCCCATGTGCGCAATTCTCTCATATTTATCTATTTAATATAAGATAAATATTGTTAATTTGTGGCTAACAGCGCAGCCAGAAGATACAGGAAGGCGCTGAACTTTCCCCGACTGGAGAAGACGATCTCGAGGCACAGGTACCGCGTTTGCCCTCCACGTGCATGATTACTTCCTCGTTCAGCCGTATTTGTTTTTTGTTTGAACTCTGCCAAGCTAAAAAGTTTATTTATTTCAAATAAACTTGAGTTGCGTACTCCCCAGTTTTTTTTTAAACAATATTGAAGTTAACCATCTTGCGCCTTGAAAATTCTCTTCCCGATACTCATGAATTTTGATGTGAAAGGGTCCTTTACATCTGGTGCTTTTCGTGCGTATTTTATAATTTTTGTAAATTTCTGCGTTTCTGATTATTTTTTTTTTTTTGCTGAATGTATTGGAGGCTTCTTCTCATGACACTTCTTAGCCCTCTGGTAGATTTTTTCCTTTGTATTTTTTTAGAAAATTGCTTGCTTGTAGCGTCCAATCAACTCTGTATTAGGTTGCTATGTATCTCTTGGTGAAAAAGTTTTGGTTTCGTTTGCAAGAGGTTTGGATTTTTGAGTTATTAGTAATGTATCATATCATTCTATCGTCTCCATTCAGGGCATTTGCACGCACCGTGAACTCTCCATTCAACGTTGCATCAGATTCTACCATACTTACGTGAAATTAGAATCATAAGAAGCACCCAAGAGAGTCGTCACATTGTCTCTTTAGTGTCTTATCATTATTGGTTATTATTTTCATCATTGTCTTTTTTTTTGCGCTCATCATTGTCTAATCTTTCCTCTCCTTAACTTTAGATACGAAATTTTCAATCGCATTTCGAAGCAGGCATGTTTCTAGGTCAAAAGAATTATTTCATATTGACTTATTAATTGAAAATTCATGCCTGTATCTTCTGTGATTTCTTGGCAGTTTTTGTGTTCCTGAAACTTTGGCATCGAATTTATCTGTTTTGTTTTTTGATGATGTTGATTTTCGTTTTATAATGTTTGTTGTTCCGTTGTATTTTGTATACAGTGAATTTATTATTCTCAATGTTACTAATCCGATTCATCCAGTTCTTTTAAGTTAAAACTATCGTCAGAAAATATATGTCGCTTAGAAACCGTTGGAACAGGCCTTATTGTTACAGAAAGCGTCGTAACAGGCCGCATTGTTACAGAAAGCGTTGTAACAGGCCGCATTGTTACAGAAAGCGTTGTAACAGGTCGCATTGTTACAGAAGGCGTCTTTAACAGGCCTTATTGTTACAGAAAGCGTTGTAACAGGCCGCATTGTTACAGAAAGCATTGTTACAGAAGGCGTCTTTAACAGGCCGCATTGTTACAGAAAGCGTCTTAACAGTCAGCATTGAAATAAAATGCGTCTTAACTGGCTGCGCTATTGCAGGAAGTATCTTAACATCTGCATTGTTACATAAGCATCTAACAGTCTACATTGTTACAGAAAGCTAACCCAGCGTACGAAGAAACGGTCCCGAGCGCCAGCGAGAGTTTCGAGCAAACCATCGCCCGCTACGACATCCAGTTTAATGGCATGCTGGTCACCCTCATGGACAAGGTGGCCGACCTCGGCAGGCAGGACTATACTGACGCTATCATCAACATCCTCTACCGGTTAGTATTACAGACTTGTTTTCTTAAATGCATTCAAAGTGAGACCTGTAAATGATTCCGATGGTTTGGAAAACGGTTCCAATGTTCTTGGGAAAATGGGTCCCTTGGCCTCGGGGAAATGTGGTCCCAATGGCCGCAAGGAGGATTGTTCCAATGGTCTTGGCGAAAATGGCTTCAATGGCCGCTGGGAAAATGGTCCAATGGCCTCGACGAAAATGTCCCAATGGCCTCGGGGGAAATCGTTCTAATGGTCTCGCTGAAAATAGTTCCAATGGCATCGGGAGAAATCGTTCCAGAGGCCTCTTGGAAGTTGGTTCCAATGGCCTTATGAAAATGGTACCAGACAGAAATCTGTTTGCGTAGAGATCGCTTTCATCTATTGAATTGAATCCCTTTGCAGTGCATACGCTCTCTCTGATGAAGTATATCAGCTGCCTTGCATCACTGTACGAAAATACTTCTGTGCTACAGCTTGCAATATCTCGTCCTTCCTATTTGTAAACAATTTTTCCTACGGTTTATACAATTATAATTCTATAATAAGTTTTCCTATGTTCTATCTATCCCCATTGCCATTTGAATGGAACGTCTTGTGATGTGTAATGTTCATGGCCCAGGTTGGACTTCAACAAATACTACAGCAGCCGCGACGACGCACTCACCAATCTGGGCGAGTGTTCGATGCAGGCCGCCCCCGTGGACGACCACGAGCAGGACGGTAACGGCAAGTTATAGATCTAAGTCTTAACTATCATAACTCGCTCGAGAACACTTAGCTGCCTAAGTAAGCGTAGCGGCCTAAGTAATCGTAACAGCCAGAGTACATGTAGCGGCCCTTGTACACATAGCGGCCGATTACTCGTCTGTGACGGGTGGGATTAGGTTGAAACTCCGTCAGTTATTGGCTGATAGAGTTACAAGATCGTAACTACCCATATTTGATAACACGACCCCTGAATACTTCCACTCCTTGTGGCACTGCAGTGAAGGTTTAAAAATCTAATGTGTTGTTTGAATCTATTCATTTTCCATTATTTGCACTCTCGTTTTCATCAAATTATTTCCAAATGAAGTATATGCCCCAATTGTTTTATATTTCTTAAAAACTTCCAAGAATATTTGTGCCATTCTGTAAAAATTTTTTTTTAGAAGCATGGAATTTTCAGCTTGAATGTTCTTTTTGTACTAGCTTTGAACACCATTCAAGAGGAAAATTTTTTCTTATATTTCTCTAAATTATATTGTGTGTTTTGGAGACTTTTATTTTCGCTGCCTAAAGTGCACTGCGTTCAGGATTTTATTATCTATTTTATGCTTGCTAAAGTTCATGTCTACGACACTTATCATATGAGGATATTAGCTGCAAATGAAATTTGATTTTCAATGTAGGAATTATTAGACATTTAATTTTGTGAGAGGAGAGTTGCATTAGAAAATAAAAATATGTTTCTACTGGGGGATTAGTTATGCTATTCTGCATTCACTGTGATGATATTTGTCAAGTATACGAAAACATTTGAACTTAAATTATTATTATTTTTTTTATCGCAAAGGCGCAGCCGGGAGTTCGGTGCAAGGCTGACCCGATCTCAAGTCTGAGCGTCTTCAGAGTGGAGCCATTGCCGACCTCGCACTCTCTCCTCCCTACGAAAATGTCACGTCTTCTTCCTATGAAAATGTCGAGCCCATTCCATTGTACGGTACTTCAAGTGCCGTTCATCCATTCCCTCCTTGTGATGAAGTGATATCTGATCCCTTGCATCATAACTTAGTGGTTGATAATGAACCATCATGCCCCCTCATTAGTGCACCGACCACTGTATCAAACGTTACCGAAGTCACTTCCCATGTAGTCCAAGAACTGGCCTCTGTTGATGCCAACTCCCGCTTTGGATCGCATGTCTCTGATATCTCTGCTGATCGCATCGCTGGTAAGAAAGGCAAAGATTTTGGTCCTGACTCGTCACGCACTTCCAATGAAGATCACGTCGTTCTTGAACGGAGTCATAATCATGCATCTCAGTCAACCGGACCTTCTACTAGAGCGAAGGATATGACAATGAAGCGTTCTGGGAGGAAAGAGAAGAATTACAATCTTAGGTCAAGTTTCCCCGGTCCAAGTGTTGAAAAAGTTTTTAAAACCTCCACAACTGGTGCCAAAGACCCCCACCTCTCCCAGGATCGATATATTGCTCGCGAAATGTTCAGTGCTGATTGGAAGAGCGATCCAGATTTGTGTGGTGCCAGGAAGCCGTCTCATGCTGCACCTCAATACTATGATAACTATCGAGCCTCTGCAACTGGTGGTGAGCCAACCATGTATGGGCTGAATTTCGCAGTCACCATGCTCAGCTCGGGGTCTAGTGAGAGACTGTTATGCTACGGTGATAACCTTATGCTTGGTAGCAACTTCAATAAGAAAACTCCAACTACAGCTCGCCACAGATCTCTCGTTTCTAAGAGAACTCCAATCTCATGCCTCGTTGGAGGCTCTACACGCACTGAATTCTCCCCACCTTCCATGCCTGTGTATTCTAATAGCACAAAACAAGGTTTAGGGTCGCAAATAGTTATCGCGAAACAGCCTCGAGCGGCCAATAGTTTGCAGGTCAGCGCAGATACAGAGGACGCCCGTCGTGAAGAAGAGGAACGTAAGATAAAAGAAGCTCAGGACGTGGACCTACTCATCGGTCACATTCCCACTACCTCGGTCCTGCCAGAAGCTAAAACCTTCTTCAGTGGAGCTAACTCAAGCTGTGATGCCTTAGATCTGTGTTATTTGCGAGACAATAAGTCCAACGTTGAGTACACGCTGGTTAGGCGACATCTGTGCTGTGGAAGTTACGCAGGTCCTGAAGAAGATTCTCCTCAAGCCTTCAAGGTGCTCCCGAAGAAAGAAGTCCTGGTGGGCGGGGCTCGTATTAAACGGAAATCTAAATCTGAATGCCAGGTGTCTCAAAAAGAGTTAGGTTTCAAAACTTCATCGTTTTCTCAGTTATTAGCCCCGCAAATGACAGAAGCCAACCCGTTGCCCCCCGTCATTTGCGATGAAGAGGCCCGACCGTACGGTGCAGAAGGTGGCTGTATCCTCACCCAAGACGTGAAACATTCCTCCCGCACATACTCACGAAACCGCACACAGCGAGATACGCTCATTGATCACGATCAGGGCTTCGAGTCACAAGGTCCGCGTCAATTTTATGATTTCAAGGAGCTTGACATTGACCCATCTCAAGCACCTGTACCGCGACCTAGGGATCGAAATTGCGAGGAACGTAAAATTGATATTGAAAATGTTCCCAATGGTCTCCCTGAAGTCGATTGTGCTTCAACTTCAGCCTCCGAAGCCAGCGATAGTTCAGTATTTATTTCTCAGAGAGAGGATGCTCAGACAAAGGAGTTAATGTCTAAAGATGTCCTTGAAAACGACGTTCCGAAATCGGCCTCACCTCTACATTATTTTGAAGAGCCGGTCCTTTATTATGAAGACTCGGCGGTCACCTCAGAGTACTTACGCTTATCAGACTGTTGCCAAGCACTTACTTCAGACGCTGACTATGTCTCGGGTGACGATGTTGGTGATGAAGCTCAGTACGAAGAACTGCCTCACTGCTTGACTGGCATGCCGCATCATAATTATCCTTATGACAGCTATTCAGAAGCTCCCTACAACCTAGTCATGGACAACCCAGTTTATTCTTCATTCGGCCGAGCGCTTTCAAGCCCATCAGACGGTTTTTATGGCTTGTTCTCCGTCGCTTGCACCACCAGCGGGCTAGAAAATTACTATTCATCTGAACTCTCGGAAGACGCGCACTTTATTGTCTCCTCACATGCGAACGCTGAAATGAAACACTTCGATGATCAATACCGCGATTCTTTCAAGCCCAATGCGCTCAAAGTTAAGGGTGCTTTCCGCCAGAAGCTCAACGATATGCTAATTGAAAGCATTGAAAAACGTAAGCAAGAACGTCCATTGTTTTCAATACAACGCGAAAGACATCACCGCAACTCTGTCCCTCGAAGCCAGGGGCATGTGTCGCTTTTAATGAATAGAACCTCGCGAGAACAGCACAAAGGGATGCATGTTATGTTCCAAGATGATGTCCTGGCTACCGACCATCTAATGTCGCCTCTTGAATACTCCCGATCTTCAGTTGCAACTGAACATTTCTCAGAGAGTGCACCACACGCCGGCAGCTCTTTCGTAGGCCGTGAGCTTGAAGACGTACCTTTCTCGTGTCCCGATTTTCGTAGCTCAGCTGTGGATTCATCTCGTGACTATTCTGACCAGCAGCTACATGGCAACAATTTCTCTCGGGATTTACCCGACTACGCCAAGTACTTACCGCGTAATTTTAATTATGAAGAACGGTCTCTAATTACGCCAGTTAGCATTTCGCCTTCTGGAAGCGTTCCAAATGTTTCTGATGGCGAATCTTACCATGAAACTATCGCTACTGCACCCATCGAGCGCCTGCCATTCCAGCCCGGTATTTCAGGGAGCCTGGCAGAGCAGCTGCGGCTGTTGATGCAAGAGGAGAGTTGCCGACTGCGTGAACTGCAACTCGAGAGACAGTTTGCTGTCGATGGCGCTGTTCAACCTTGTAAAATTCACCACAAGGATAACGAGCGGCAGTTACAATCTGAAATTGAAGCCTTGGAAAAGAGCTTGAGCTTGAAAGAATATCAATTGGTATTGCTCGAAGAAATACAGAAAAGAATTCAGATGGGCCAAAATATGAATGGCAATGTTGGGTTTTTGGAGGATAACTCTTACAACGGACGTCATTGCCTCTCATTGAACGAAATAGAATCGTTCAGTGTTGAAGATGATTCTCCTCTCAATGTGCATAAAGCACGATCTGCCCCCATGCTGGCAGCTCCTGCTCGTCCTGCTCGCTTCGTGGATGGAGTGTGTGACGGTAAGCGCATCACTTTGGACCGATCATCTTTGTTCCCTGAACATCAATACGAAAACTGGCCAACCACTTCAGCAGTTTCTGAGTGTCGCCATGTGGTCCATTTTTCTGACTCTACTTCTGTCGACGATCCTCCACGTCCAGCGTCGGAATTATCAACAAGTTTATGGAAGCAGCTGCAGGAGTTGCGGCAGGAGCTCTACCAAGCTGAAGATGTCATTGAACAACGTCTTGAAAGGTGGCATCGCAATGGCCAGGTCAAATGGTCCGAGGAAGAACCCAGCTTTAATGGTCGGCGACATTCAGCTTCCGCTGCTCAGTTATCTTCAAAAAGTGGGTGTATGCCGGATCAAGCATTTTCGGATTGCCCTCTGCACGGTCATAAACAGTTCAGATCTCTCCAACGCACTCACGCCAGTAAAGTCAATGGACTCTCAGAAAACGAGACTGAGACTCCTGATCCTAGCTCGGAACACTCTGGAGTTATTCTTGAACATTCCTCTGATGACTTGGAGCCACGACAATCAACTTCAGGGGACGAGCATCTCGGTTCTGACCGAGGCAATGACCGCAGCACCTCGACGCCCGAGCAGCTTCTTAGTGATAACAATGAGCAAGAACAGCAAGATTCAACGCCCTGTTCCAGTGCCAGTGAATATGTCCCCAGGAAAAAAATACCACTCTACACAGATCATGCTATAGAAAATATTGTTTATAGCTGTAGGGAAGATATTAGGAACGAGTGTGGGAACGACATGCCTTCTGCTGAAATAAATTCCGCTGTTGAGGAGGACTTGCGAGAACAGCCGGTATCACCTACAGTTTTTGATCATGTTTACCAAAACACGTCATGCGGTGCGTTTAACGATCATTTTACCCCCATTTCTACGATCGTGACTGAAGAGTATATCCGTGCAACAGAAGAAGAAAACGCTGGTAATTTCGTTTTCGATCCTGTGAATGGTCTAGTCTTAAGTCGAGAAAGTAATGTTCAATGGCAAGCGCAGTTACATGCCGCGTCTCCGCGAGCTCAAGTTTTAATGGAACTTAAAAAATTGACAAATCAGCTTCACGATACCGAGCTTGCCCTATCAAAAAAATTGGATGACCTGGCTTCAACGATGCCCAAGATGGAGCCGCTGTTTACGCGCGAGGCTATGAAACGCGACCGAAAAGTTGCGTCGGATCGTGAGAGTTGCTGCAGCTCGCACTGCTCCGAGTGTTCGTGCAGCAGCCACACGACTGACTGGAGCCATTCAAGCTCCTCCCGCCGCTCCGACTACCGCAGGAATAGCACGTCGACCGCCCCGAAGCTGCACAAGAATACATCGAAAAAGAAACAACTTGTATCTGCGACTCCAACAGAGGACGGTAATGAGAGCAGCCTTTGCTTTGCTCATATCAAGAAGTTTTGGGACAAATAAGTACAAGGAGGTTCTGTCTTTCAATTTTACTCTATTTCAAGCTAGTGGTTGATATCTTTTCTGATGAAATAGATTCTTTCCTTTATAGGTTATAGTGTTCCTAGTGACCGCTTCGTGTGAAGTAATTGACAAAAGTGTATTGAATCATATGATGAATCTCTTTCATAACAGCAGATGTCATTAAAATAGCCCTTTTCAAAATATTATACTTTTGAAATTACCTCATGAGAAACGAAATCTATATAAGGATAAATGTTATACGTTACGTATAGTATTTACGAATATTTAAGAATAGATAACGCTCCAATTCTTACTTCCCACTGCACCCTAGCTTATTCCTTAAGATGGTTGATCACAGCTCGCGCCCACGAGCATCCATAAGGCCATGCCCTGCACCGTATGCTTCTCTGATCAGCATCGCTTGTACACTTTAGTATCCCAAGCTATTTTGGCTAGTCATTATCTTGACAATAATCCATTAGGGTACGTACACAGTGCAAGCAGGTTGCCAGCGTGCTGGTTACCTGCTCAGGCTGGCGCCTGATGCCATAGAATACAGAAGCCTATTCGTACAGGTTTTCACTGTGAACACTTACATTATTATCCTATGTACATTCTTGTGGCAGGTTGGAGCAGGTTTCCCGCGCGGGCAAACCTGCTTTCACTGCGTGCGTACCCTTAGAGTAGTAGCTGACGCCGTTGTAGTAGCACAGGCCGTAGCCGAAGTTAAATCTGGTGAATTGTACTTGTCCCTTCGAGATGCGTCTCCCTAAGAGAAAGATGAACGCATGGAAGGAAGATCAACATTTCTTGTTGTTCTCAAGCCACAATCCGTTGTCTGATAATTAATCTGTACCATAATAACACGTTTTAAATCTTGCACATATTTTGCTGAAAAATATGCACCAGCACACGAATATTGGATGAGTTGAGTAGCATAGAGTTTAGTTAGATTATCAAATCGGTAAAGGGAAACCTTTGTTCGGAACATTCTTCTTCTGCTACGCATTGCTTTCACATGCGATTTGAATACATAAGTAATATACCTTTTTAACAAATTTTCTTTCACAATTTAAAAGTAAATCTCTCTTCAGTTTTAACTTGGTTTCGGGTTAAGCTGAATATAACAATGCAAAGATTTGGATCTCTTGTTAGTGCAATTCAAAGCGTCAGATTACGATAATTTGGAACATATTTTCGCGAAAAATTGCGCCTGACGAGGAATGTCACCGATAAATTGTCATGGTGGTGCGTAGCTGAGCGATGAGCTGTACAAGTTGTTTGAATGATGAAACCGAGCTGAATTATTTCATATTTTTATATTTTGTTTATGTAGATTTTCTTCAGTATAGTGGGGTGTTAACGTTAACTGTCTTCTAAATTCTCGCGGGTTAGTTAACAATTGTCGCATACACTTTTCCCCATTTCGTTGTTCGGGCATTAAATCGGAATAATTCTAACTAACGTTTTCGTAAGATGCCAGAAAAAAAAATATATTGATGAGGAATATAAATAAACTTATTGAAATCTCGTCGTTCTCAAACATTTTTTGGTCATTTCCCTCTCAGAAGAAGTGCGAGGTGTTCACTTCTCACCGGACGTTGTGGCGCGTGCAAGTTTAACTTTTCAGGCTCACCAAGAATTAAAATCACAATAAGAACTTAAATGAACAAATATTTCTAAAATGGTCGAAATCTGAAAAATGGCATAATATTTACCGGCTCGAACGCGACTGAAAAATTGCCTTAATCTGCGATTTGATCGGGAAAATGACCATCTGGTAACCCTTGAAAACATCATATGTTCTTTACATATGTCTCTGTTAGCATGTCCTGGTAACCCTTGAAAACATCATATGTTCTTTACATATGTCTCTGTTAGCATGTCATGGTCGCTTGGTTATTTTCATGCAGCAGAATTTATCTAGTTTGCAAATAATGAAAACTTTAAAGCTTGCATGGAATTTAAAATTGAAATGAAATTCTGCAGCCGGTTTTCAAAATTGAATTAACTAAAGCATAGCTCTCAAATCACTCAGATTTAGATGAAACTTTTTACCGGAGCCGCCAGGATCCCAGGCCTCGTATAGGTGCATTACTGCTTCATGAAAGTTAAGTGAACAACATCGCACTAACTAGATACTAGCAGGAAGTTGAAGGGGGTTTGTGTGCATAGTTTCATCAAAATGGTTTTTAAAAAATAAATTTATCACTCCCAATTAGATCTCATTTTGCCGTAAAACTAGCAAGTGAAGCCGTAATTGCTAACCGGCAGAGGACTTGGGATGGGCCTGTGGCCGCGGCCTCCGCAGCGCGGCTTTTGGAGGCGGCGGACCAAATATCCAGGGCTCGTCTACTTGCGGCGGCGAGGAGAGAGATCGAGTGGCTTGTGGCTTCACGCTATTCCTTCGGATGCTCTTGGAACACTTCTAGATTTTTTTTTTTTGGAATGGTGAGTGTGGGAGGCCTTTATAAAAAAAATGCTAACTTCATCCAGGCCTCAAAGCTTGCGAACTGTTTGTATGAGTTCGTGTACGAAGTTCACTGAACTGTATTCAGTGATATAATATTAGGAAATCCAATAATAACAAATATCATAGTTGGAAAGGATCAACAGATATCCTGAAACAACTGAGGCGCTTTCTGCAAACCTGAAAAATTTGCAACAGAAAATCCTTCAACAAAAACTTTCAACAAAGTCAACAACAACAAAATTAATTTGGTAGAATTTACTTATTCAATGGAGCCGGTTGGTTTTCAATACTCTAAAGAAGCCGGAAATCTAAACCTAATCTACTAAAATCTCTAGGGATATTTTTTTTACATTAAACTTCATACTCTGCTCATGATTAAGCCGTGAGAACTTTCGAGCTTATTTATTATTTATACTTCGTTTTGTTTTATTTCTGAATTAAGCGGTTTCAACTGGCTGCGAGTTGAGGTAGCTAAAATATTTCTGCCAACCTGCTGCCGAACAAAACCTGAAACATTAATGTAAACCAGTGGTTCCCAAACTTTTTCAGGCTGGCGCCCCCTTTGGCTCCCTAGTGAACTTCCAGCGTCCCCACACAGACACACATAAAAGCATACGCCTCTTTCTTGAAATTTAGTACGCTGCAACTTCAATAGATAAATGTTAAACACAAATGTGTATTTCACAAATAGAACCCATTTAGTGAACCAATATGTTTTTAAGCTGTTTTAACTGTTTCAGCACTAGAAACCTAGGACGTCTCGGGCAAATTTACGGCCTTGACAAATTGGCCAAATTTGTCAAGGCCGTAATTACGGCCAAATTTACAAATTGACGTCTCACTTATCAAGGAATATCTCCCAGACTAATGAACGCAGCTCAATGAAACTTGGAACATGTATTCATCAGAACCTAACGGTGATGTTTAGCACGTGAAAATTTGTTAAATTCACCTTCATTCGTGAGTTATATTGCGATACAGGCCGAAATTCGCAGAGATCAAAGAATTTATTCCGAACTACTGAACAGATTTGAACGAAATTTTAAATGCACATTCCTAACTACCAAACGGTGATTTTTTAAAATTAAAATTTCTTTATTTAAGCTTCGTTTGCGAGTTTTTTTTTGTCATTTCGCCGTCATTCTTGATTTCACACTTATTGTGTGATTGAAATTACTTGTCGCTTAATTAAATTCGCTGTGATCAAAAAAATTTTTCCAACTACTACTGAACAGATTTCAACGAAACTTTGTATATAAATACTTAACCTCCCAACGGTGATGTTTAGCTCGTCACTATTTTTCCATTTTGCTTTCGTTCGCGAGTTATCCAGAAATAGGAGAAATGACCGGCTTTTCTACTGGCCGTTTTAACCAAGAGCCGTTTACGCATAGCCGTATAACTCGCAAACGAAGGCAAAATTGAAAAAAATGTAACGAGCTATACATCACTGTTGCTGAGGTTAGGTATTTAAATACTAAATTTCGTTCAAATCTGTTCAGTAGTTTGGATGAAATTTCTTGATTACTGCGAATTTAAGCACGTATTGCTGTTTAAATCACGAATAAAGGTGAAATGAAGAAAAAACTCGCGAACAAGGCACAATCGAAAGAATTTCACGAGCTAACATTATCGTTCGGTAGATAGGGTTGTAAATTCAAAATTTCGTTCGAATATGTTCAGTAGTTAGGAAGAAATTCCTTGATCCCTGTGAATTTGGGCCCGTATTGCCACATAACTGTGGCCAAAAAAAAATTAAGGTAAAATAAAAAAATTTCACGAGCTAAACATTACCGTTAGGTCCTAATGAATACATGTACTAAGTTTCATCGAGTTAAAATCATTAGTTTGAGAGATATTCCATGATCGTTGAATTTAGAAATTGGACGTGAGACCGGCCGCGAGTCCGACCGTAAATTTGTCCGAGACGTAAACCCAGGAGAAGTTAAAAAAAACAGATCTGTTTGAAAAAACCATCGCTGCGAGTCATGATGTGCTGCACGTATTGTGTACAAATCGTCAAACAAACGTTCGAACTTCGGACTTCGGCTTCGGACTGTCGCCCCCCCCAATATCGCCCCCTACCGCCCTCTTCTTCCTTACCGCCCCCAAAAATTTTTCCACCGCCCCTAGGGGGGCGATATCGCCCACTTTGGGAACCACTGATGTAAACAAACTTTTCAGTCGTGTTCCTGCCGGGAGAAATTATTTGATTTTAGCTACATTCAACAATTCTGCGGCCGTATGAGCTAACCATGGGACATTCAACCAGCCGTTCAATTAATTCGATGGAAACAAGAAATATGACTCAAAGTAACAAAAAGCAGACTCAAAGAAACTATGCGCAAGATCTTTTGAAACCTTCCTTCGTGCGTGACATGTAGTTTTTTTATATTATTTAAGCGTCATTCGGGAGTTATTTGCTATAAGTACCTAT
Organism: Hyalella azteca; assembly: GCF_000764305.2. NCBI lineage: Eukaryota > Metazoa > Arthropoda > Malacostraca > Amphipoda > Hyalellidae > Hyalella > Hyalella azteca. The sequence goes on from NW_025947462.1 coordinate 258,964, forward strand.
ACAGTGATGGTTTTTCATTATAAAATCTAGTGACATGGTCCTAACTAAAAAGGTCATGATAATTGAGTCTGAAGTTAATTCCAGATCCAATTATTCGTCATTGACTTGTCGAGTAGTCGCATGCCTTACGAAGTTGCAATAACACAAAAATACACTATCTGTGTGTCCTCAAGAGTTAACGTGCAACATTTCATCGCAATTTGTTTCGGGTAGCTTGTTAGATATTTCTAGGTAATGGAACTTGCCGTAAAACTGACGTCTCGGACAAATTTACGGCCGGTTTCGAGGCCGGTCTCCAAATTCAGTGAGCATGGAATATCTCCCAAAGTAATGAACGGAGCTCGATGAAACTTGGTACACATATTCATTAGGGCCTAACGGTGATGTTTGGCTCGCAATAATTTTTTATATTTCGCCTTCATCATAGTTTATTCCGGCCATACATTTGTCCGAGACGTTTAAATCGAGTCAATATTCACATTCAGAGATTAATTCAAGTTAAGTTGAATTATAAAACTAAAATTTGTATTATATGATCGTATCGTCCATCGTAAATATTTGAGCTGCAATTTCATTTGATTTTTTTATAAAACTAAAATGAATATCGGAAAATACATTTTTTTTATTTGAGCGCTCAATAAAGTTTTGATTGTCATTCAGACAGATGTCTGACAATTCGATTCGTCTCGCTGCCCTGTTCAGTGAAAAGTGTTGCCGCAGTGTGTGCGTCTGCATACGGATAGCATGGCTACTATACTGCACGCAATTTATTTCCCCATCTTTAAGTTTGGTGTTATTTGTGAGTGATTTCCTATTAAAATGAAAACATCATTGTTATTTCCACTGTTAGGACGGACTTTAATTTGATTGCTATTTTTCATTAGGGTTTCATTATTGATAATTAATGAACGTCGAACGAGTCCTCAAATGCTCAACCAAGCCCAAGGGAGCAAACGCCAGTGGCCAAACATTGCAAACTCGAAACTCATATAGTTATACTACCTTAGTAGTTAGTATGACTGGAGTCTGGAGAGTCTAAAAAACTCACTGCTTTGCAACTATTTGTAAACAAAGATCCTAAAAACTAAGTTTTAATTGACGGGACAGCAAGTTAAAAAGAAATTGAATGGATATCATCTACTCATCAAGGAACTAAGAGTGAGAGGCAATTAAATAATGAGACCACCTGAATACCATGGTCAGGAAGGTGCAGCGTGTACGCTACGCCGGAGGTTCGTTTTTGGATGTACGCCAGTACGCCAGGGAAGAAAGTTGCCAATATGCTTGCTAAAAACGGAAGTGTAACCCTCGTCCCTCGCCAATGCTGCATGATCAACACAGGCACATTACTAATCATAGTGACAAACCAGAGATTTTTTAGAATCAGTTCATTTTTTATTTCCTCATTTACCCAAGATTTAAACCAATTTCTTATGTATGATAATGCTGGTATTCAGGATACTTTACTGATCTACCTATAGCCCAATAGGACTCAAAAATGAACTTTAGGGAGAGTCTAAAAGACTCTCTGCTTTGCCACTGGCCCACTATGACGTACTTTACAAATGATGCCTGGCGATCGTCACAAACACATGTGCTTTACGATCTATATAGCCGATGCCCAATGATCAACACTGATGCGCGCTCTTTGTGATCAAAGTGGCCGATGCCTAATGATCGACACAAGCGCACGCAATTTACGATCGTTTTAGCCGATGCCCAATGATCAATACTGATGTG